>NC_052511.1:30039079-30108088 GCF_014356525.2 Nilaparvata lugens | reverse complement strand
TGTATTTTCTGTGAATAGCTGACTCCTTATTTGCACGTTTCTTCTTAAAAAGGACATAATTCTCCTCTCCTCAAAGCTATCGGTGTCTGGTGCTGAGGAAGTGGTGGAGGTGTGTGGTAGGTTGATTGGTGAGGAAGGCAATGAATCAACATCATATAGTGATGTTGTTGTTCTATCACACCTGGTGTTTGGTGCTGAGGAAGTGGAGGTATGTGGTAGGTTAATTGGGGAGGAAGAAGGTCGGGGGCTGGAAGTCGGGGATGAAGGTCGAGAGCTATAGGGAGGAGGTGGTCCATATGGAGGAGGTGGAGAATGTGAATAGGGTGGGAGGTTGGATGGTGGCTGCTGCTCCTCATTATTGTTCATGTCTGGAAAACGACATACACACACACACCTTCATCAAAATGCAACACCAGCAAAAAATCAATAAAAGTTGTTGACAGAGAGAGAGAGAGAGACTGGGTCAATGAGACACTTATTAGCAAAACAAAAGATCAATAAGATGACTTACTTTGTTTGGAGATGAAGAGAGTGATTGCTGCTGATTGTCTGTACTTAAAGTGATCGCTCACACACAAAGTAGCCAAGTGGTTGTCTAAAGTGATCACTTACACACAAAGTAGCCGAGTGCTTTCAAGAGAAGAGATAACACATACACAAAGTAGCCTACTGCTCAAGAGAAGAAGAAGAAATTGAATGTTTAACACCTTTTTATAAAATATTGCCATAGATGAGGTGGAGACAGGGGTGGGCGGGCGGGGCGCGGCAGCCAACGTCACCACCAATTAAAATTCTGTTGACGCGTACAGCTTTTTTAATTCTGTTGACATGTACACAGCTTTTTTTAATTCTGTTGTTGTGTGTTCAGCTTTTAATTCTGATTACATGTACAACGTGTAATACCCATAATTGGTCGGGGTGTGTGCGTAATTATCGCTGCCTGTTGCCTGTTGCCAGTAAACGGATTGAGTTAATGCATTTAGCTGAGAGAGAGAGACAGATTATGCATCACGCAATATTTGACCCTTGTGATGACTTACAAGATTGTCTACTAATCATTATCCGCCCCCCTCCCCACCCCTTTTGACCCTTGAGATGACTGGTCAACTAATCCCCTTCGACCCTCGCCATCCCACTACAGTTACCGCCTCCACCCCACCACCCGCACTTTCTCCTGTTTTGTTAATCAATAAAACAATTTCAAGATGAGCGGAAGAGTTTATTTGCCGCCTGAAAGCTTAGACAGAACACTTGTCTCTCACTCTCTGTGATTTACCAGCCAGCCAGCCAGCAGCCTGTGTGTGTTTTGAGAGAGAAGTTGACGTGTATAAGCAACTACCATTGTGATCACACACACTTACAAGCCAGCCAGCCAGCAGCCTGTGTGTGCTATTATTTGATTGAGAGAGAATCTTTGTTAACAAAAAACTTCTTCTTCTACTTCAAAGGTATGTTTCACAACTATTTGTAACATCTTCTTCTTCTTCTTCTTCTTCTTCTCATTTCATTTATTGCAAAGTAAAAACCTCTAAAGAGAGAGACACACACAAACATATTTTTTGTTTTTCTGTTTGCAGACGTTCTCCTCTAAGAGAAGACACATGGCAAACAGTTTAATTATGGGTTTTAACGAGCTAAAATCACCACTTTCTTTACTAACTTTATCAAAAGAGGCCAGCATAAATGCTATATACTATGGAGCAGACATGAGCAGCATCCCAAAAGCAATGCAAACTCAGATTTTAGAATATGGTGAAAATTGTGCCTCTCGCAGCAGCAACAGCAACAGCAGACGTAATTGTGCATTACTTTCTAAATTGTATGTCATATGTAGGAGACTAGATATTAAAGACCTCATGAGTATGATTGCGGCTGAACACTTGTCCTGCGCCGATATAACAGAATTATATATGCATAATCTTGACTATGGAGAAGAAGAAGAAGATGGTTTCGATAACATTACGTTTGACAAGCTACAGCGTATAGATCTTACCAAAGATTACCATTTGCCATCATGTTTGGAGCACCAGGCTTTATGTCCCTTAAATACTCTAGCAACGTTCAAATGTCGTTGTCAGGAATTTTTCGATATTACATCGCATATGTTTAAAATTCGAAACAGGACTAGATATATCGACCCATTTATTTTAAGAGAGATTAATCCGGAGAAATATCGTTCATTTAATAGAAAACCCGAAGAGTATACTTTTGATTTTATTATGCAAAGCCTTATGTATTTTCACTACCGAAGTTAGTGCAGCAGACACACTTACGTGTAAATACTAAAGTTAAAAAAAATATTATCATAGCATTTTTTTTTCTAGTGTAAAATTGAAAAGAACATGACACCAAATGAACGATGGACCTGTGTCGAATTACGAAAAGATATGGAAAGTTTGTGCAATTTAATTAAAGATATGAAAATAACCTACTCGTCATATAGTATAGCATTGAATAATGCTAGAAGGATTGCTGACAGTGGCTGGTATCTTCCATTGCGAACTTTGCACATTGCTCCATGTACATACGAACGTATTCTTGCGATGGATGGTGAAATCTGGTATTGCAATTGCATCAAATTGACTTTCCGATTATACCACTTAAACTTATATTTCACTCAAAAGTATAGACTAAATACACCGATGTTTGTGGAATTTAATTGGTGGGCAGGTCTTTTCCCAAGAAGCACAGACACAACAACAACAATTGGAAGAAACTATGAAAATTTACTCGCTGACATAGGTAAAGTCTATTGTTTGAAGGAAGAAGAACAAGTACAAGATCAAACGTTATCATTGTGTAATAATCTATTTTGTACAGAATAAATTACCATGACTTTCACAGATGTCAGCAGCAGCGGCAGCAGAATTAGTCAGAGCGATTTCAGCAGAAAACGAATCACATAAATTTAGGAGCTTACAAGAATTGATACCTGATCAGAATTATCCCATGATCAGTGCCTCGCATTTGAAAACACAACATGGTGATAGAATTCTAGTGAAACTTGAAGTTGATGGCCACAACAAGTTATACATTTTACCAGAACGCTACTTCAAAGAGAAAATGTTCAATTTGGACGAAAAAGATAATAAAATCGACATGACTGGTTATTCAATGTCTGTTCAACCATATGGTAGAACATTTAATATTAAAGTAAACCAGAGCGAGTGTACATCAACACAATAGAAATCAAAACCAAACAGGTAATAATCTTTTTCTAATCTATTGTTACTTTGTATGTAAATATTGTTGCTGTATTATGTTGTTTTTTCCCGTAGGTAATTTGTAGTAGTAGTAGTAACTACAAATATGGCGCCAATTAAACGGAGAAGATTGGCGCAAACTGCAGACGGAGAAGAAGGAGGAGAAGAAGAAGAACAGCAGCAGACAACACCTGTTGATGTTGTTGTTGTTAGTGGAGCAGGAAGAGACCAAAGAACAGCGAATAGATATAGTCCATTTAGATTATTAGAAAATGAATTTAGAGGCAATATTAAAACTTTTTATTACAATAATTATGCACACAGTAGATCCGGACACGAACCATTTATAGATTACAAACCAATGTTTAATGGATTAAAAAATTATATTTTCAATTTATTAGCACACGAGTTTCAGACAAGCGGCGCATTGAAGTTTAATATTGTGGTAGAATCTACCTACCAGAAACTAAATAGAGACAGTCAAGTTGTTGATGAGATAGCCGATGTTGCTTTTAAAACAATTAATTTTATAGTTACATCATTAGACAATTTAGAAAAACAGATACACGATTCATTTTTTAATTTACTCATAGAAGAGACAAATTACCAGGGTAAATCTAGTGGCTGGTCCTTAAGAAATATTGACGGGTTAATGCTGAGAATAAATAGATACAGACCATTGAAAGAACCAAATGGTTCTTCATATATTAAGCTTCCCAACAGTATATCTAAAAGAAATTGTATCATAAACCCACAGAATCAAACAGATTCTAAGTGTTTTATGTACGCATTACTAGCGCGACACATTAAAGGTAGTTGTAAATTTCGCGTTGATAATCGTTATTTTCGTTTATTAAACAACCGCAATCCATTATATAATTTCAACAACATTGATTTCCCAACCCCATTAGGTCAACTGGATAGATTCGAAAAGAATAACCCAACAGTTTCTGTCAATGTATACGGTATTGACGATAAAAATCTAATTTATCCGCGACGAATTAGCGAATCAATTAGACAGGACCACTTTGATTTATTACTACTCGTTGAAAAGGCGGACACCGATGATGATGATGAGGAAGAGGGCGGGGATGAGGGAACAACTGATGTAGCTACATGTAAAGTAGAAACCAAATCACACTATTGTTTAATTACCGATTTTGAAAAACTTGTTAGGAAACAATTAACAAAACATCATGGGAAAATATTAATCTGCCGTCGGTGTTTCACGTATTATACCTGTAGTCGAGATGGAGAGAGACGAATGAAAGAACACGAAGAATTTTGTTCACAGAACAAAGTAACCAGGGTTTCGATGCCAAAAATTCAAGAGGACGGTTCGCCGCCATTTTTAGAATTTAAAAACCCATTGAAAAAGTATAAACTACCCCTAACCTGTTATGCTGATTTTGAATGTCTTCTCGTTAAACCAACATCATCATCATCATCATCATCGTCACCAGCAAACTCCGAGTCTGATGATAATGAGGATGGTGATGGCGATGATGGAGAAGTTTATAGCACTGCACAGAGAAGGTCAAAGGGGAGGAGGAGGAGGGGGGCAACAAAGATAAAGCACAATCATGACGTCATGTCGTACTGTTTATATTTCGTAAGAGACCAACTACAAATACCGGACAGTTCGCCACTAACACAGAAAATACCGTCACAACCTATACTGTATAGAGGTGAAAATGCAGGCATTCATTTTCTAAACACTTTAACCGAATATGCCACCCAGATCATAGAGACATTAGATGAACATCATATTGGCATGTACCCATTGACAAGAGAACAAGAGCAAATGCATTCTGATGCAGAATTTTGCGACGCATGCGAAAAGCCTTTTGAAAACGACAAAGTTTATGATCATTGCCATCTCACTGGTTACTACAGGACGGCTCTTTGCAATGCATGTAACTTACAAAGACAACGCCAAACATACATCACAGTATTTCTACACAATTCAGCATCTTATGACACCCACCTAATTGTCTCTGCACTCGGTTCTATTTGTAGTAATAAATTAACCGTAATTCCTCAGTCAAGTGAAAAGTACATATCATTTACTATACAATTGTCCAATCGACTCCATCTCAGATTTCTTGATTCGTTCAAATTTCTACCCGATAGTTTGGATTCGTTAACCTCTAACCTTTTACAACCGGCAGGACCAGAACCTTCTATTGATCAAATAGCTGCTATTCTCAAACACACATCGAAACATTTCGAACATCAAAGTTTACCTCTTGTATCACGTAAAGGAGTTTTTCCATACGAATACTGTGATTCTTGGGCTAAAATGGACGAGGAAAGTTTACCACCTATTGAAGAATTTTACAGTTCTCTTTGTGATAGTACAATAAGTGCAGACGATTATCGGCATGCACAAACGGTTTGGAACCACTTCAATTGTCGCACACTTGGACAATACAGTGACTTATATTTGAAAACAGACGTACTACTCCTAGCTGACATAATGGAATCTTTTCGCAACATTAGTCTCGAGACGTTCAAACTGGACCCGGCTCACTATTTTACACTTCCTGGTTTTTCTTTTGATGCTATGCTTAAATACACTAAAATTAAGTTGGAACTTTTAACAGACTACTCGATGTACGCATTTTTCCATTCCTCTATTAGGGGCGGAATAGTTACGTGTGTTCACAGACATGCAGTTGCAAATAATCACTATACTGGTGCACCTTACAATACCCAAGAACCCAACAGTTTTCTAGCTTTTCTTGACATTAATAATTTATACGGTTTTTCGATGTGTGCCTCTTTACCGAGAGCAAATTTTGCTTGGATGAGTCGTCATGAAATAGACAATGCTGTTGCCAACATGAAAAATTGGAGCGAGGACCAAACAGTAGGCTATGTTTTAGAGGCAGACATATCCTACCCAAAAGACCTGCACGATGCACACAACGAATTTCCTTTTCTGGCAAGAAATCAAAAAGTTTTCCCATCCAATCAAACTCGACTCATAACCTCACTTACAAATCACACAAATTATGTATGCCACTATTTACTGTTGAAACAAGCTATAGAACACGGATTGCAATTGACAAACATTTGTAGAGGCATTTCTTTTGAACAAAGCAAATTTCTAGAACCATACATAAGTTTGAACACACAGCTAAGACAACAGTCTAAGAATAAATTTCAAAAAGATTTCCACAAATTACTCAACAATGTGATTTTCGGTAAATCGTGTATGAATTTATGGAAACAAATGGATTTAAAGTTGGTTAATAACGAGAAATCGCTATTGAAATATATAGCTCGTCCCTCGTTCAAAGATCGATTGATTTTTGGTAAGAACATATGTGGTATTACTCTACACAAGGAAAATATTTTGCTAAACAACCCTATTTACATTGGTTTTTCGATTTTAGATTTGAGTAAAACAGTAATGTATTCGTTCCATTATGATGTAATTAGAAAGATATATGGTCCCAGTGCCAAACTCCTGTATCAAGACACGGATAGTCTGATGTATCTGATTAAAACCGCCGACTTTTATTTGGACATAAGGACAAATGAAGATTTGAAACATTGGCTAGACACGTCAAATTATCCTGTAGATCACCCGGCTTATTCCACGCACAACCGAATGGTAGTCGGAAAGATGAAAGATGAATTTGCTTCTAAAGCTCCTTATCAGTTTCTGGGTTTACGGTCAAAACTATGGGCGTGCAGATTGTATAATGAAAGTATTGGTCAACAGCAGCAGCAACAGCAACATTTTGATAACGAAACAGAAGATAGATTAGAAAATGAACGTAAAGTGGGTCTTATTAAAAAAGCAAAAGGCGTGAAACGATGTATTTTGTCACGCGAATTAACAGCACAACATCCAAAGTCTAATCAATACATTTCATTTCAAGACTATTTTAATTGTCTATTCGAAGGTACAGAGATGTACAGAAGCCAGAATTTAATTAGATCGAAAAAACATAAAGTAATGACAATTTCACAAAATAGGAAAGCGCTTAGTTGCCAGGATGAGAAACGGTATATCTGTAGTGATAAAATTAGTACATTAGCTTTAGGTCACTATAAAATTCCACTATTAACAGAAGCAGAAGGAGAAGAAGAAGAAGAAGAAGATTTGTCTTCTAGTAGTGACTAATTTTTTGTATTTGTTGTGTTGCAGATGATTTCAAAAATTATTAGATTAAATGTTGATGCTGTCGAAGTAAGTTACAATATTGATCATCAGTGTATGAGAATAAGACACGCAGATTCCGCAATTGTAACAGCTTCTGTTCAACAAGAAAATTGTGGAACTTATTGTATTAGATTCATATTTAAAATGAATATAAATAGGTTATGGTTTGAAGTTGAATTGACAGTGAGAAAAGCAGATTTTACATGTGTAGAAACAGTTCTAAAGTCAAACAGTGCGTCATTTTATTTCTCATCATTTCTTTTGAAAGGTACATAATTATTTTTAAGTACTCATCAACTTCAACATTATAAAGACTCTATAGTGTGTGTTTATTCATGTTTTATATATAAATCTTTGCACTTATTGTTGTATGTTACTATATAGCACTGACACTATATTTGTTTGTTACATTCAGAAGAAGAAGAAAATCATAATGTTATTTTAAAGTACTCATCAACTTCAACAGACTCTATGGTGTGTGTGTTTATTCATGTTTTATATATATAAATCTTTGCACTTATTGATGTATGCTACTATATAGCACTGACACTATATTTGTTTGTTACCTTCAGAAGAAGAAGAAGAAAATCATAATGTTTTGAAAATACAAAAATGTATGTGTTTTTGTCAAATCAAATTTGTGACTTGTATGTCACATATAGGTTAATAGCACTCAATCATGTTTGTTTAACAAAAAGAGTAATCGAAAAAACGTTTTGTGTCTGTGTGTGTGTTCATTACCATAATGTGTTAATAAAAGAAAAAAAACATAACTGAATCACACTGGCTCTCTCTCTTTCTTTCTTACTTCTCTTTCCTTACTCAAACTAAACTAAAGACAATCAGTTGTAGAGGAAAATCAATATAGCAAGTTTGCTACTTGTGACAGTTTTTTAGATGCCCCCCTTTACCCAATGGGTAAGAGGGGAGGGGGGGGGTATCAATTAATCAGCTTCTATTCCTGCCGGGGCTTCTTGTTTGCTGCCAATCAATAACTACAAAAGGTAAGTGGTGCATCAGGTAAGGGAAGACTCAGCGGCGGCGGCGGGGTGAGTTATGCAACCCGCAGTACATCAAAACACTCACTTCTGTGGGTCACGGGGTAAAGTATGCAATCTGCAGTACAGCAAATCAATACTCTGTCTCAGTGTGTTTTCTGCCTCTATGCCCCCCGTACAAAACCTTACTGGGAGGGGTAAGGTGGAAAATCAATAGCTATTATATTTCAATAGCAAATTAGATGTACAACAATATTGTGTCTGTGAAATCAATACTTGGACACTGAGCGCGCGCGCGCGCGCTGTAATAGATGACAACTGTTACTACTTCTTAAATATTTAATTTCAATAGCCTATTTCATATTATTATGTCTGTGAAATCAATACTTGGAGCGCGCGCGCGCACACACACACACGCTCCCCTGTGCCAGGGGGAGTGGGAAAAAAGATTTGGTGGTTAGCCTAAAATCTTCTATAGTAGTAGTTTGAGGATAGAGAAGAAAATTGAGGGAAAATGAGGCGGGGTGCGTGCGCACCCCTGCGCTTATGGCGGGAACAGAAATGGAGGGAACTCCTCCTTATTTGAGGTTAGGAAAGATGGAGGGAAATTTAAAAATATTTAATTACAATAGCCTATTTTCATATTATGTCTGTCTGTCTGTGAAAATCAATACTTGGAGCGCGCGCGCGCACACACACACACGCTCCCCTGTGCCAGGGGGAGTGGGAAAAAAGATTTGGTGGTTAGCCTAAAATCTTCTATAGTAGTAGTTTGAGGATAGAGAAGAAAATTGAGGGAAAATGAGGCGGGGTGCGTGCGCACCCCTGCGCTTATGGCGGGAACAGAAATGGAGGGAACTCCTCCTTATTTGAGGTTAGGAAAGATGGAGGGAAATTTTAAAATATTTAAAAATGTCCCTAACAAGCTTGATTATACGAAGCATTCTCTGATCAGGTAACTTTAAAGTTGAACTATCAATATGGGCTTGAGTGATTCGTTCATGACGTTGGAGAGAGTAAACAAACCTGAGGCAATAGTTTTGACATCGCTGAAGTTTATCGTTTAAGGTTACTTGTATATCATTGAGAACAGAATAATAATACATAAGATGTGGGATGAGCGATTGGACAGTAGCAATCTAATTTTTCTGGGAAGAATATCTTCTTCAAAGTATACATAGCCAGCAAGCCGGACAAATATGGTATGAAGATTGTGACAATGTGTGATGCTCGTACTTATTACATGATTGATGCCATCCTCTACATAGGAAAAGATCCGGGAAAGACAACTTCTGCCTACTATGTGAATCAACTCTCAGAGACAATACGTGGCTCAGGTCGCAACATAACCTGTGACAATTGGTTCACATCGATCCCCCTCGCCCAACAAATGTTGAAGGAACATAATTTAACACTTGATGGAACTCTGCGGCGTTATAAGGGTGAGATACCAGTATCATTCCAAGCTAATAGACAGAAGCCTATCTTATCATCTCAATTTGGATTTGCTGATAAAAACTCCGTGGTAATGTCCATTCAAAGTATACATAGCCAGCAAGCCGGACAAATATGGTATGAAGATTGTGACAATGTGTGATTCTCGTACTTATTACATGATTGATGCCATCCTCTACATAGGAAAAGATCCGGGAAAGACAACTTCTGCCTACTATGTGAATCAACTCTCAGAGACAATACATGGCTCAGGTCGCAACATAACCTGTGACAATTGGTTCACATCGATCCCCCTCGCCCAACAAATGTTGAAGGAACATAATTTAACACTTGATGGAACTCTGCGGCGTTATAAGGGTGAGATACCAGTATCATTCCAAGCTAATAGACAGAAGCCTATCTTATCATCTCAATTTGGATTTGCTGATAAAACTAAGCTTGTGTCATTTACACCAAAATAGAAAAAATGTGTTCTTCTTATTTCAACTATGCATTATCAGCCAGAAGTCGATGAGGCGTCCAAGAAGCCTGAATTTCTTGAGTTCTACAATAGCACAAATAGGGGTGTTGATACTTTTGACAAGATGGTACACAGCTACTCTGTCTCCAGAAAAACCCGAAGATGGCCACTATGAATGTTTTATGGGATCCTAGACCAAGCAGGGATCAATTCTATGATTTTATATGGAGAAAGTGTTCACCCAGAGGGTGTGAATAGGAGAAAATTTCTCAAGGAGCTAGGATTTCAATTTGCCAAACAGCAAATGGAGAAACGATTGGAGTCTCAACTTCCCAATGACCTGAGAAGCAACATACAGAAGTTATTAGGAAGATTCAATAGTGGGCCAACCACCTCCAGCTAAGCTTCTTAAACAAGCCAGGTGTCATTTGTGTCCACGTGGAAAAGACATGAAGGTCAAAATATCATGTGCAAAATGTATGAAACCAGTTTGCCGTGTCCACTGCAAAGACATTTGTGATGATTGTCTGAAGTTTGAATAAAAACTAAAGTGAAATGTTTCCTATTCACTATTTGAATCTGTATTTAGTCTATAATTTTGCATTTCAATTTTACCAGGTTTTTATTGAGCTTATTACTTATTATTTTCATTCTTTTCTCAATTTTTAAAGTGAATAATCTTCAAAATTTGTAAATAATAGAAATTTTTATTCTCTCAATACAATGGCATTTTTCTTAGTTCACACCTTACCAAATTGGAGTATGTGGCTCATCATTAAGTTAGTATGATGTTTACTTATTAATTTGATGCATATCAACCCAATCAAAGGGGGGAAATGGTAATTTCATGATGTAATGTGAAAAAAATCGAATTCGGAGACTCTTTTGGAACTTGATTCTATTTTTTATGTTTATTGATAAAAATTGCATAAATTGAAAGAAATATGAACAATCGAACAATTTAACATGAGAAAACAATGGGAGTAATAGATTCTGTGATAATTAGATGAATTTTAAAGTTGGGGTGATGCGTCACCCCATGTTGTCTGAATGCGTTGCTCGATTTGTGTTGTCTGTCTAGGCTGATAGATCCAAAACACCATAATTTATTGATAGTTTGATAATTGTTTTTTGAAGAAACAGAGCCTAATTTTTAAAGAGAGCAATGTTCAAACGAAAAATTTGGTGACACACTTTTCACTCAGAAAAAAACGTTGAGTAGTTCTCACTGTGAAAAACTGCTGAGTAGACTGCTGGTTGTTGGTGTTGACACCACTTGTTCCACTTTCACTACTAATACTACTCTACACTAATTATTCGCTACGATCTGCACTCTACGGAGGTCTGATTACGACTGACAGAATATTACGACTATCAAAATATAAGGAAGACAAAGCTGATAGCCCAATGAAAGCGTTGCCAGGCTTACAGTCACACCCAACGTTACTGTAACATGGAACCAAGATGCGTGAAGTGTGGATCAAAGCATCTTAGTAGGGACTACCAAAAATCCAATGATGTCCTACCAAAATGTGTCCATTGCGGAGAAGCTAACCCTGCAAGTTACAGAGGGTGTACTGTAGCTATTGAACTGCAGAAAATCAGAAATGCGGCTCAAAAAAGGAAGACAAACACTCCCAAGAGATCAATCAGTCAAAATCCAACTACAAAGCTTGGAGATGAAAATACTAAGCAGGTAGAAATTCGTGTGCCTACTCCGAGTAGAAGAACATTTGCACAGACTGTTGTAGGAAACAAAGGCTCTAATACGAATGGCTGTCATTTCGATAATATGGAGGGACATATAAATCAGGTGCTGAAGCTCATTTAACATAAGCTAGACAAGCAAGAAAAAGTATTTTCTATCTTCAAAGCCGTTTTGAGAAGTTGGATGAAAATTGTTCTTCTGAATTGTAATGCTGAATACACTTAGAATAGTTGAATGGTATGCTAATGGACTCCTTAATCGGCAACAAGAATTGGAAGCAGTTTCAAATCTAGAGAAGATAGATATTTGTTTAGTTTCAGAAACTCATTTCACTAAATAATCTTACATGAGAATCAGAGAATATAAGACCTATCATGCTATAATATATCCCAGCTCGGCGCGATGTGGAAGTGCTATTATCATCAAGGATAGTATTCAACACCATGAAGAAATTAAATATGAGTCAGAAAGAGTGCAATTAAGTAGTGTGGCTGCTCAAACAAGAACATATAAGTTAGTTGTGGCTGCTATCCACTGCCCACCCAGACATTCCATACGCAAAGGAGAATGCATAGCTTTATTTGAGTTGGGTACAAAATTCATTCTTGGAGGTGATTTTAATGCAAAGCACGTTTTTTGGGGGTCACGTTTAACAACCATGAAAGGCAGAGAGCTATTATGGAGTACAGTTGTGAGGCCATTTCTACCTGAAAGTCAGTAGGTTGACTTTCAGATATGCAAAAAATTCCAGACCTAATAGATTTCTTCTAAATTAAAAATGTGAGTTTCAACTGCTTGAGTATTGAGGAAAGTTTCGACCTTGATTCTGACCATTCTCCAATTCTTCTACAGCTGAGTGAAACTATAATACAAGAACAAAATGAACGGCCAGGGCTTGTTAATACCCGTACAGACTTGGAAGGATTTCAACAGATGCTGGAAGAAAAAATAATCCTTGATGTACCATTGAGAAGCATGGAACAGCTTGATGGAGAACTGGAAAAATTTGTCATTGACGTGCAACAGGCAGCCTGATGGAACACCCCACAACTAAGAAGAGGAAATGTAGGAAATAGCTACCCAACAGAAGTGAGGAAAATGATAGCTGAAAAAAGGAGAGCTAGGAGAAAATGGCAACAAACAAGAACTTCACAAGATCAAAGGCAACTTAATCATTCAACTCAACAGCTTAGAAGAGAAATCCAACAAATGAGGAATGAATCAATGAATCATTATCTGAGAAATCTAACATGGGATGAGAGCACCGACTACTCTCTCTGGAAGGCAGCCAGGAAATTGAAAAGACCCATTCAGCATGCACCACCAATCAGGGAACAGGATGGCTCATGGGCTAGAAGCAATACAGAAAAAGTTTAAGCATTTGCTGATCATCTGGTAAACACATTTCAACCACACAATCATGATGAGCTAGAAATTGAAGAGGATTTTATTCAGGAGAGCGAAGAGTTTAGTCATGTTACACTGGATGAAGTGGAGAAAGAAATAAAAAATTAAATACAAAAAAGCACCAGGATTTGATTTAATGACAGGAGTAGTATTGACGAATTTACCAAGGAAAGCTATTAGTGAAATTAACTGATATTATAAATGCCATTTCTAGACTACAATATGTTCCTTGCATGTGGAAGGTAGCTGAGGTGGTAATGATCCCAAAACCTGGAAAAGAGCCTCACAACATCTTATCATACCGGCCAATATCTTTGCTTCCAGTAATATCAAAACTTTTTGAAAGAATATCGTTGAAAAGGCTGACTCCGATCATTGAAAGGGGAAAATTGATACCAGATCATCAATTTGGCTTCAGGAAAGAACATTCAACAATAATTGATCAGGTACACAGGATTGTAAATATAATAGAAAGGTCGTTGGAAGAGAAAAAAGTTTGTTCTGCAGCATTTCTGGATGTGAGTCAAGCTTTTGATAGAGTCTGGCATGAAGGACTGATCAATAAGTTGAAAAAAATACTTCCAAAGCAATTCACATACATCATATTCATATTTCTACATTCATATTTAACTGGACGATACTTCAGAGTGAACCATGAAGATGCTTATTCTGGACTAGGAGAAATAAAAGCAGGAGTACCACAAGGGAGTGTGTTGGGGCCGATTCTCTATATTCTGTTTACAAGTGATCTACCGTGTCTCGAGAATAATACAATAGCAACATTTGCCGACGACACAGCAATATTAGGTATAGATGACAAGATTGAAAGTTTTACAGCAAAACTTCAAAGATCTCTCAGAAAAATTAAAGACTGGACAACAAAATGGAAGATTAAACTCAATAAAGCAAAATCAGTTCATATCAATTTCACCAACAAGATGGCTCAACCCATACCAATAACCATTAACAATCAAATAGTACCATTTGCCAATGATGCCAGGTACCTAGGTATGACTTTAGATGCAAAGCTTCGCTGGAAGGTCCATGTTAAGAAGAAGAGAAAAGAGCTGGGAATAAAATACAAGAGACTCTGGTGGCTGATTGGAAGGAACTCCATCCTGTCAATTCCAAACAAAGTACTCCTGTATAAGCAGATTCTAAAGCCAGTATGGACGTATGGTATACAACTTTGGGGGTGTACCAAAGACGGTAATATCAAAGTCATACAAAGCTTCCAAAACAAGGTGCTGAGAAACATTGCTGATGCTCCTTGGTACGTCAGAAACAACGACCTTCACAGAGACCTGCAAGTCGACTATTTCAAAACTTGAAATAGTTTTCTGCTTCCGAACGAGAAACTTCATAGCCTTTCTACCTCTGATCCTCAGAGTCCTCTGGCATTGGCCTCAATAATAATAATTGGCCTCATCAAAGCATGATATTATTCAACAATATTTTTAAATTATTACTTTGATTATGTTTATCATAAAGACTGAGTCATATGTACGGGAACCCTTCAATAAGTTGGAGACTGATTTAGATTCTGACGTTATTCTTTATATTTAAATAACGATTAGCCTCCTGCTTGGCATCAGTCGGTAAAGCATGAGATATTTGATATAATCATATAATTAGGTCGTAGTTTTTTAATCGGATTCAGTCTCATAAAAATCTTTCTAGGCCTAGGTATGGGCTTCTCCTATAACTCTTATAATTCAATAAAAATAAATATATATAAATATGATACTTATACTATAGTGTTGAGGAATAAAAATAAATTGCACACCATAAACATTTCATACATATATTAAACAAATAATGCAAAAAATAGATCGAGGCAAAAAATATGTAAAGAGCGATAAAAAATATAATATAAAAATAGAACAATAATTGAAATCAGTAAAATATCACAGGCTAAACTTTATATTCTAGATTTATGGCACGAATCATTACCATGTGCCTTTATCTTAAAATCATATGCATTCTTTTGCATGTAGCTGCGATATGCGCTTGCTAATACTTGTCGACTTGGACAATTCAATTAAAAATATGTGCTTTAAGATCAGCTTGATAAATTAGCCACTAATAATCCAAATATATATATATATAATAAAATCTCTAGTACTTAGTAGATTTCTTTGTATCGAATATATATTTTATCTCAGGGTGCAAGATTCAGCACCTGACGGAATAGGTAGAGCCATTCATCTAGTGAATTAGAGCTATAACAAACTATCGCAAATTATATTGCAAAAATTAAATATCATATGCATATGTTTTAATAGCCTAGATTTTATACTTCTTTGATTCAATAGAATTTTCTGAAATGTATTGATCTATATTTTTTCTTCAATAAAATACCTTTAATACTAATTTTACTTGCGCAAGTATTACTCTTATTAATTTCTCAATTTATAATAAAAACCCTTTCGACGAGCTAGCTTTGATTATTAGATTAATTCGAAGCACTAGGGCGCCCATCACTAATTCAATATTTATCACTCACGTGTCGAAAATCTTCTTGAAAGCCGCCGATGTTGATCCAACTCCATGTGGTCCGGGAATATGGTAGCCGGAATCGTCTCTTCCAAGGGGTTATAAATTTATTTGAAAATGAAAATGACTTCTGCTTTACAATAGCATCACGAAGTCTTTTAAGAAATTTAATAATGTGATTTAACTTTAAGCTGGCATTTGGCTGGCGAGTGCTTGTTCTCCTTTCTCAATTTTACAAATCTTATTTCCGACTTTCAAATTAACATGAAATTTGAATATCTTAGTCCTCCGCCATTTAGGTTCAAATAGATCGTACAAAAATATCAAATTATTACTTAGGTTGTACGTTTAATAATTTCTTTGCCTTCGAGCCATATCGATAACATAGACTATACAAAGTTTTAACACAAATCCAGTACATTTATATAAATATATAGAAATATTTTTGAATTGGCCTACAGTTGCCGCCTATTAACTGCCGTTTTGCTATTGGTGCATGCAAATTTTATTCGGTATTCATGCGCCTGGTACCTCCTATTTCCTGAATACACTTAATTATTTTTATTTGGTTTATTGGTTATGCTCTCTACATGCTAGCTAATATTCTATACATTAATATTTATTTCATGCTACCTAATAATTAGCCACGTGATCATGTGTTTTTTCACATTGCATACTGTTTGATTGCAATAGAGCTCTGCCAAGGGGTTTTGGTCAGATTCTACGTTGCTCGATTTGATCGATCTCTAGGTCACCGATCCCTGAATACATATACCTAACCTCAATCTTCAAAATATTTTATATAATAATATATTTATTAGCAACAAATTCCTTCAAATCCTTTTTAGGTTTTTTGTACCGTATAGCCAGAACAAGCTGATGCTATCTAATCTTAGTTATTATCTATTTGGCGATATTAGCCAGTTACTTTATTTTCAGACCTATTACTATTTCGGTTAGGGATTTTTATCTACCCAAATTCGATGCTTTACAAGATATAATACTGTTACCTCCAGGATAAGTTATTGGTCAATTACTCTACCGTTTGACATACAACTGAATTTCAACCTCTCATAAGGGGGTGACTTAGGGGCTGTAACTCGAATAGTTTAAATGTAAACATCCATTGTGTTGTACATCTTTTTGAAGGCCTTTTTAAAACAAGAAAGATGGCATCGATAAAAATGTTACATGATACTTTTATCCAAAATGGCGGCTGATTGAAGTTTTAGTTTTCAATGAAATAAGTTCAATCAGCCGCCATTTTGGATAAAAGTATCATAGAACATTTTTATTGATGCCATCTTTCTTGTTCTGAAAAGGCCTTTGAAATGACATATCACACAATGGGTGTTTACATTTCAAATATTCGAGTTACTACCCCTAAGTCGCCCCCTTATGAGGGGTTGTAATTCAGTTGCACGTCAAAAGGTAGAGTATTTGACCTATAACTTTTCCTGGAAGTTACAGTATTATATCTACAACAGTCTCCAACTTATTGAAGGGTTGTCATACATATCACTCACTCTGTATATTCGCCCTTATATTTTGTTGTAGTTTCCAATTATAGAGATTCAACCAGAAAACTATTTCTTGGTAAAGTATGTGAAAGCCATAGTTTTCCTGAAAAAAAGATCCTCCTAAGGGATTATACAAGATTTTCTATTGATTCTACATATATAATATATACAGTACACAGACAAGATAAAGGATTGTGAGAGAAATATTATTATAGTACAATCAATGCTTCCACGTTTTTAATTCCTTATTCAATGTTTGATTTATCAAATTCATTGGCATTGAATTACAAAAGAGCCTGGGAAAGCATGTTCATTTTCAATGAGAAAGCAACAGGTATTCGATTTGCAGGCTCTCATAAAATCGATCATTCTGAAAGATCCAGCCGTCCAAAAGTATTAAATTCCTAGAAAAATTGAAGATAAATATTGTATGAATCGTAGGAGATGTCGATGGGACTTGAGAGCTATTTATTTTTCGAGAGAAAGATTTACAAAGTTGCTCATTTTTACATTGAAGAGATAGGAAGGATAGATATTTAGAGCACCAATGACGTCACACCGATAATCTGACTCTGATCATTAAAAGATCGAGATGCGCGTGGCCAGTACCTTCTATTCCAGGTACCTTGATCCCTGCTATGAGATTGATTGTGATGTAATATTTACAATATAACATGGTCGTAGATGAACGTTATTTACGATGGTTGAATTGAATAATTATTGTACATGCAAACCTAGATATAAATATTATTGATTTATGTATAGCAGATGCGATTTTTTAATTCTTAAAAGATCAACACAAGCTATTGATCATTTGGGATGAAAGTGATCGTGTGGTTGAATGGTTTGATCGTGAAACCATTATCATTCTTGTGAACTGTAAATAAGGAAATGACTATTGTGATAAATTAATGTCAAGATTCGAATTTTCAAACAAATTATTATTCAACTTCTTGAACATATTACAATAACATCTATAAATATCTTTAAAAAATTCTCAAAACTCATGATATGAATGTTGGATTGAGAGATTGGAATTCATTGCCATCAAAGAACATGTATTATGTAGTTACCAATTGTTTTTATCCATGGCAATTCCAATCTAACACTCACTTGAGAATAATAAACTAGAAACTTTAAGTTCTCTAAAACCTGAGGCTTTTAATTATTATTAAAACTTCAAAAACTCGAGTACATAACTTCAGTAGAATCAATTTTTGTGTCTTCAATTCAGTTTTAGAGATCGATTATTTTCACAGATCCTCCTGAAAATGTAAGAGAAAGTTTCAATACTTTATTCAAAATAATTTGACAAATATTGAGGAGTGTATTTGGAATATTCAGTGGATGTTTCACTAGAAGGTTCAAAAAGAAATCAATTGAAAGCTTTCAAGTTAAGAATTGGTGAGAAATAGAACAAAGAAACTTTTCATAATAATAACCCATTTTAAATTTTTATTCAAATAATCATTGATGAGATTCTACATTACTGTATATCTTTTCTATCTATAGACTCATTCAATACTTGAGAGTTCCTTTCGCGTTCCCTTATTTCACACCAGATTCAATATTGATGACAGCACTTTTCTTATTCTTCTCCTTTGCATATCAATACTATCTCGATAATGAGATAGATCAGAACCTCCTATATACCTATAGGTATAAAGATTGTTACGTTATTTTTTCTATAACGTGTCCCCTGCTTGGTCGCAGTCGGTAGAGCAAAGATTTTTGAATAAATTTAATATTTTTGTGACTTATGAGAGAAAAATACCAATTTCTTACCAGCTCTCCTAGGAGCTCAAACAGTTCTCTGCTTTCGCTGGCTGCAAACGTCTGCCGCTTTAACAGTTCACAGCTTTTGTGACTGATTTGGTGTATTTCACAAAAATATAGATGCTGTGGAGATAGACAGGGGCTCTGATTATCGTACTAGACAATGCGGTACCGCCACTAATGCCACCCGCCACCATTGGCCAAAGTGGTCAGCAATGAAAAATGATACTGAGCGGAATCAAAGGCGATACTCTATCAAAATACCTTATAAGTTTTTAATTTATATTGCTGCAACTTAATACTATGACCTTCAAGTTTCTTCAAATCAGATGCGATGGTTCTGAATAATTTGAGTAAATCTTGAGAATGTAATATTTCCAAAGATTTAATAATCAATGCTGTATATCGCCGATTCATCCAACTTATTTGGTGAAGAATATAGTTGATAATTTAAATAATATATATCAACACTGGTAATAAAATAGACTATAACAAGATTGGTCATGCATGAAGATAGGATCATGAATGAAGGGTTAACCATTCAAGACATAAAAATATATAATTACATGAAAATATAAACAACCAATAATAAAAAATAGAGCAACAAATATAAAAATCATATGAGAAAATATATATATTAAAAATTATCACAGATAGCTCACTAAAGATTTTACTTTGCTTATTTGCATTAATTAATAAATCATGTGCTTCTTTAATCAGCATACATTCTCTCAATTATATAGCTCAGTTGTCGACTTGCTATTGCTTGTCAAATAAAATTTATAAATCTTACTTCCAATAAATATGAAAAATATAAATATAAAAATATCTTAGGGCTTGGTTTCGGCCTCTGGTGGAGATCAGATAGATCAATTTATCTTATGAACATGAGCTCTACAAAAATCTAATAAATTACTGATAAAAGATATATGAGTGAGCATATAATTACAATGAATATTCCCTCTGTGCATATTCGAATAGTAATCTCATAAATGTTTCTTAGAAATATTCCCTTTAAGTTTTAAGACTTCTGCAAGTTTTAATATTATTTTTAATATTTAAATAACCCTTCTACGAGCTAGCTTCATTCAATTGAGATTATTTCGAAGCACTGAGGGCCCCCTTAATAACATTTCAATTGAACTCATGTGTCGATTTTCACAATTATGATGGCAATCCGGATTCGTTTCAATGTCCTAGGCCTTTCTGGTGAGCTGTTGTCGTCTTCTCCAATGGGATTATTCAAATTTAATGACTCATGTTATTACACAACTTCACTGAGTCTTATGAAATCTATTTTTAATTATTCAAACAAACTTTAACATTAAATGCAAAATTATTTAAATAAGGGATCTAGTCTTGTGCTCTCAAAATTGGTGGGCATCCCTGGTGACCTCTGACAAGCAAGTGGGCTTAGACCTACCCCTATTCTTTTCACGACCATACTTCCATATTTTTGAATTTGCATATAATTTAATTATCCACTCTGATTGGTGCTATCCCTAGCTCACTACTATGCAATAATATGATTCAATGTAGTCCGTGTTAATCCGCTAGGTTACCACATAAAGAGCAAATATTATTGTTTAAATTAGTCATTATTTTGTATCTGTTACATAAATCTGAGTACTGTATAGTTTACAAATTCTTATCATTTATATAATAATGTACATTTTGAATTAACTCGCTTTTACTGCCAGTCAGTTACTGTATTTTGATTGCGTATTCCAAACTTACAAATGTATTCATGTGCTGAGTAAGGTATATCCCATTCCCTTTATATTTCTAGTTATTTTACACATTTTGTCCATACTTGTATGACATAATAAATATTTTTGTATTTTCTAAAACACTTTTTCTTTTACATTGACATTCCATGCTTGTTACTAACCCTCTGATCTTAGTTAAAGCAAATGCTATTTGTATGCAACTAAATTTGCCACAGGTGTCTGGCTAATTCTCAATTTATATGGCTGGGCCAATTATTTAGGTTGCCGACTAGTAAGTACCAAAGAACCTAACCTCAAATATTACTATTTTATATTATTAAATAAATAGCAATAATATTTTCCTTTTCATTTGACTGTTCAAAACTGTAGCCTGGATAACCGTTATTATCTAATCTTGAGTTTGTTGACATTGTATCTAGCAATAGCAATACAGCTAATTGCTTGAGACCTATAAATTCTTCCCATTCAATGATTTTGATAACTATTCAAAATATCTTTTGTAACATATTGAAAATTGGATGGATAAATAAAAATTCCTATTTGAAGAAATTTATAGGTCTAAGTGAAATAATAGGCTAATATCGCCAAAGATGATAACGTTAAAGATTAGATAATATCAGGCATCATGGCCAAATTGTACAACAGCCGAATAGGAATTAAAATAATTTTTGCTACCTGTATAATATTATATAAAATATTGAAAATTTGAGGTTAGGCGTAAAACATCTGCTGATCGGCGACCTAATTATCGACCGAGTCGCATAACTTAGAATCTGACCAAACACCTTGGCAGAAACTTATTGTGGCGAAACAGTATTCAACATGAGGAACCAAATTTTACACGTGGCTAATTGTTGTAATATAAGAATCAATCTATAACCTTTATAAAATTACTTTGCATGTAAAAAGCATATTAGAAAACCCAAACAAAAAAAATTAAATGTATTAAGGAAGTAGGAGGTTACTAGGCGCATGAATACTATAATAATTTGCATGCACCAATCAGATGTTAGCATTTGATGGGTGGAAATAGTAAGCCGATTCAAATATTTTTGTATATATTCATACAAATGATAAGAATTTATAAATTATTATTGTGCAGTTTATGTTTTGGATATGGCCCGTAGGCAAATAAATTATTAAAGATGTAACATAAGTAATAATTTAATAGTTTGGTACGGTCTATTTGAGCCATGAATGGCGGAGGAACAGAATATTTAAATTTCATGTAAATTTGGAAATCAGAAATGAAAATTGTGAATTAGAAAAGAAAATTTCGACACTTGCCTGCCAACGACCACCATGAGATGTCACCAGAAATTATAGAGCGTAATATCTTACTATACCGTTCAATAACTTAAAGTAAATCGAATTATTAAATCTTTTCATAAGACTTTGTGATGCTAATGTGAAGCAGAAGTCATTTTTAAATAATTTTTTTAACCCCTTGGAAGAGACGACTCCGGCTACAAATAATCCAGGACCACCAGGAGCTTGGATTGACATCAGCAGCTCATAGAAAATTCCAGCACGTGAGTGAAAAATATTCGAAATAGTGATTATACACCCTCAGTCCTTCGAAATGAAATAAAAATCAAAGCTAGATCGTCGAAAGGATTTTTATAAATTAAGAATTTGGTAAAAATACTTGCGCAAGTAAAGATAGTATAAAAGGTATTTTATTAGATAGTAACGAATCAATCCATATATCAAAAGATCCATCAATCAAAGAATACTAAGTTCCAGGCTGTTAATACAATATTCATATGATCATTAATTTCTGCAATATAATTTGCGATAATATAATGCAGCTCTGATTCACTAGATGAATTGATCTATATATTCCGTCAGGTGCCGAATCCCGCACCCCGAGATAAAAAATATTTATTATAAAGAAATCTATTAGAAACCATAGAATTTAATATATATATTTAGATTATTAGTTGGTCAATTTAAGAAATTTATATATGAAATAGAATCGTCCAAGTTGACAAGTATCAGCAAGTTAAAATCAAAGGTACATGCAAATAGATGCATATGATCATGAAATGAAAGCACATGGTAACATTTTATGCTATAGAACCTAAAAAATAGTATTAATCTGTGATATTTCATCGATTTCGTTTCTTGTTATATTATATATTTCTGTCGCTCTATATATTTTTGTTTTGACTTATTTTTTGAGATATTTGTTGATATTTGTATCAAATTTTTTATGGTGTACGATTCATTTTATTCCTCATTACTAGAGGATGTTAGTTTTATAGATATATTTTTTTTTATAAATTATCAGTATTATGGTGGAAGCTCATATCTGGGCCCATGAAGATTTTTATGAGACTATATCCTAGTAAAACCACGATCAGATTTAATAATTATTGAAATATTTCTCATGCTCTACCAATTGATGCCAAGCAGGAGGCTAATCGTTATTTAATTGAAAAAATAACGTGACATAAGAACATGGTGACCAAACATGGGACTGATGATGTATAGGCCTAAACCGCTGGTTCTAGTCATTGATATTTGTGTATAAGCCGATCAGGAATCAACATTCCAATATTGGAGCACTAGAGCATTATAAAAAACTCAAGTATAAATACCTTGTCCAGGGTTATCCAAACACTTTGCACATAACTGCTTCACTGTGAATCCTTGTTTGTGTCCTTTAAGCATTTTGCATATCATTCATCACTTTTCAATTAGCATTCAACACATTGGCATAATGAACCACACTCCCGCAAACTCTGAAGTCTCATATATGTACGGCGGTGGTACAGATCCCACTTTGTCGACTCCCAGCACATCAAACCCCACCATGGTAGATGCCAATACGCCACAAGAAAGGGAACCAGGAAGTGTCAGGTCGATAGTTTTCGATCCACAAGGTCTGCAACCTCTATCATCCACTCGAATCGACACTGCTGACACACCATTGAATCAGAGGATGGCAGAGATCAACTTCGAGGGGAGCGAGGAGCAGCCCGCAGATCCCGTATCTCCAGAGGCCGAGTCACATCTGAGCAAACAGAGTATATTTTCAGTCACAGAGCTAGATCCATTTAAAAAGGTAATAATGGAGCAAACTAGTAGTATGTTCACTATTATGCTACAGAATACAATGGATAACATGATGCAGGAAATTGAAAAGGAGAATACAGCAATTAAGGAGGCAAATGAATAAACAGTAGAGCAGGGCATGAAGGAGACAGCAGATGCCATACAATCAATAGAATGGCGGTTAGATACTATTGATAGTGAAGTAGAGAATCACAGAGAGGAGTTAAAAGCAATGATAAATCTACAGAGGGAAAGTCAGGATAAAGTTATGGCAGGATTATCGGAGAGGTTGGATACAGTTACCTGTGAACTAAACGAAAGGATAGATAATTAAACTATACAAACCACTACACCTATTCAAGAAATAACAACTGGCATAAAAGCCGATTGCCAACAGGAAATCAAAAAACAAATTACTGTCGCTAACCAAAATTTAGCAACTACAGTTGATAAAAATGTTAATAGTATTACATCTATGCAAAATAAACAAACTAATATGTACACAAAAATGAACCAACTGCAAGGTAGCATTAATCAGAACACCGAAACCTGTAAGGCTTTAAATGGAACTCTGCAAATTCGAAAATCCACTCCAACTCAACTTAATCAAGAAGTAAATGCTAATAAAATTACAAATAATAATCAATGGCAGATGGCACAGGAGAAAATAACAGTATTAGAAAGTCATATCCAACAATGACCTCATGGAATTCAAGCAGATAGCATTAATTCACATAGTGTATATTGCAGGGACTGGGTGAATTCGATAATACTGATTGCTATTTGCAACCTCAACCATTCATTGATCAGATAAAATTAGCAGAAACTCTTGCACCTACCTCTTGGAGTATGTGGCGTCTTCGTTTGACTAGCTTATCAATTGGCGAACCCTGATGTTTTTTCGGAGTAGAGCCCATGAGTTTACATCATTGGAGGAGTTTATAGCTGTCTTCCTGGAACAGTATTGGAGCAGAAGTAAACAGTTGGACGTGCTAGCGGATATCATATCATGCGATTTCAATCCTAATTTAGACGGTGCATGAACCACTTTAGTCACTGCCCTACAGTTCAAGAATTCTCAGCTGAACAAGCCAATTAACGAATCTGCATTAGCGAGTATTATTTTAAAGAAGCTACCGTATCAAGTTAGAATGGCACTCGCCACCCAACCCATTACCGATTGCTAGCAACTAATAAATCATCTATATGGCATACAGTCTGTGATGGCAATATCAAATCACCGATCAGACCAAAGGTACACTCAGAATCAACATAATTCAAATAGTGATCAGTATACCAGCCAAACCTATGAACTGGTATCATATGATCGCTCTCGATCTGTCCCTCAATTCGAACACCGCTATGAGCACAAACAAAACAATAACTGGAATAGTAGAAATTTTCAAAATCGCACAACTAATCATTACTCACAGCAAAATACTCGCAGGAATCATTATGATGGCTGTGATCGATTAAACACAAATAATGGTTACACTCAGAATAATTACAACAGAAATTACAAACCACCACCTCATCAAATAAGTACAAATTATACATTAGCACATGCAACAGGATTAAACCAACAAAGAACACAGAACCCAACACCCAACAACCCACCACTTGACACACAGAAGACTACAGCTGAGAAACCATGACTATATTATACCCCTGATATAACGCCTACAAGCTCCAATGAAACAAACAAAGAAAAGCAAGATATTTCAACATCATACACCACCTTCAGAAATGATTTGCCGGACTGACATTAGACAGGAGATAATTCAAGTGTTCCGTAAAAATGCAGACGTTTTTTCCGAACAACCCGAACTAGCTACTCACTTCGCGTGTTCACTCAATGTTAAACCACACAACACGTATTACCACAAATCATACCCCATACCTTTCACCTATCGATCTGCCGAAATAGCAGAAATATCTTGCATGGAACAATCATAGAAGAATCCACAGCACCCTATAGATGGCCAATTTTGTGTGTAGCAAAAAAGGATGGAACAGTAGAACTATGTCCAGATGCCCGCGCTTTGAACCACATACTGGATGACGACCGAGAAGGACCAGACCAAATTGAACAAGTCATGCAAACATTCCATGGCAAAACCATATATTCAACAGTAGATTTGAGCGCAGGATACTGGCAAGTCCAAGTAGCACCGGAATCACGTGACTATTTATCCTTTCTATTTAATGGACGCAACTACAGGTTCACTCGTTTAGCATTTGGATTGCGAAATGCTATGGCTGTATTCATATGGTGTCTGAGACAGGCGTTAGGAGACGATATCAGAGACTACTGTATGTTATACGTGGACAATGGATTAATAGCCTCACAGAATATATGTGAACATTGTCAGCATCTGGATACAGTATTTGATAGACTGATCAATTGCGGATTGAAACTTAAACTATCGAAGTGTGAATTTTCTGCGAGTGAAGTAAAATACCTAGGACACATAATCACACCTACTGGCATATCACAGGACCCAGACAAATTAGTAGCTATCAGACAATTTCCAACACCAACCAACCATAAACAGTTGCAAAAGTTTATTGGATTTTTACAGTTCTACCGCCGTTTTAACAAACAAATGTCACATTACACTGCCCAGCTCAGTCATGTATTATCTAGCACCAAACCTTGGAGATGGACGAACAATGAAGAGGTCATATTTCAGCAACTAAAAGAAGCTTTCCTAAACTCCGTCGTGTTGAAACATTCTAAACTGAAGAAGCCTTTTTTCTTGAATGATGATGCCTCGGATTATGCGATAGGCGCAGAGATTTTCCAAGAAGACGATCAAGGAGAGAAAGGAGTGCTAGCATTTTTCAGTAAAACACTCAATTCAGCACAACGTCGATATTCTGTGAACGAAAAAGAGTTGTTGAGTATTGTGGAAGTATGTATTAAATACCGGACATTGTTACTCTGTAACAAGATATTTATCAATACAGACCATAAAGCCTTAACATTTTTTAAAACAGCCAAATTAAATCACAACCGCTTATCTAGATGGTTTCTTGCATTTCAAGAATATGATATCGAATTGACCAATCTGCCAGAAAAGAAAAATTAGACCACCGACTTTTTATCCAGAGAAATAGATGCTACATATTGTCAAGATACTAACCTGAAATGTTTTGCAGTAAAGAGTGGAGAAAGTATACCATATCCCCCCAATATCCAACCACGAATTCACACTGCCATATTGAACCCTGAAGAAATTCGCACCACCCAGTATGAAGACCCAAGACTGTCCCGGATCCGCGAACTGATGGAAGAAGGAGCTACTGAACCACCTGATTACCTGCAACAGTACACCTGCTACAAAGGATTTATGTTCCACCGACCAGCTAAAAATACTTACAACTGGTGCCTAATAATCCCCACTAACATGGAAACAGATTTGATAAAAGAAGCTCACGAACATATCAGACATTTTGGAACTACAAAGACCCTCCACCTACTAAAAGAAAGCTGTTATTTCAAAAGCATGCAAAAAAGTGGCCAAAATAATAAAAGCTTGCGATATATGCCAGAAAGCCAAATACCCGCGATACCATATCAGAGGCAAAATGAATCCCATTCTCCCTAGTGCACCATTGGAATATTGATATCAGCGGATATATATGGTCCATTACCCATGGCACAATACGGAAAGAAATACATATTCATGCTTACATGTATTTTTTCAAAATATACAATGCTATTTCCCATAGGTAAATTGACCAGAGAAGTTTTGGCCCAATGCATAACGGAAAGATGGACTAGTTAAGTAGGAAAGCCTAAACGGATCCTATCCGACAATGCAACCTATTCTTGTAGCAAGCAGTGGAAAGAAATACTTCACCTGGCTAATATTAAATGGTCGAGAACATCTCTTTACAACCCCAGCGCTAATCAGGTGGAGCGACGTATTGCAGAGATCTCTCGTTTTATGCTGACATACTGTAATGAAAAACATCAACAATGGGTTGGATATGTACCATTTTTAGAAGAGTGTTATAATAACAGCCTAAATGAAAGCACTGGTCATACTCCTTACAAAATCATGTTCGGTAAAAGAGACACTACATTTATCAAAAAATTAATTGATTTTCCAAGCTCAGAGATAAATAAACCAACAAGTTCTAATGCCCATCATCTAGTCAGGTTGAAGCTAGAATAAATGGCAAGTAATAGAAAGAGATTTCACGACCAAGCCTACAAAATATTTTCGTATAAGATTGGAGATGAAGTTCTAGTGAAGAGCCACAGATTATCAAATGCTTTGGAGAAAGTAACCCGTAAATTCTTTTTAATTTATTCAGGGCCATTCACTGTTGTAGCCATATCGCATCACAATACAGTCCAGTTGCAAGAGAATGAAAATATGCACACTGTTTGGTGGGAAAATGTAGCCAATATTAAACCATACCACAGAATTTGAAATAAATATGATAAGAAATCAAGAGAAAACGTCATTATCAAACCAATTACTGACCTATCATGATAGATTCAAGCTTGGCCTAGACCGCATGGCAACAATCCAACGTTTTATTCCTTCCAACTGTTAGAAGACTGAAACAGTCAAAGAACAATTATTTAAGTATGTATTTTAATAATCTACATCATATAAAAAAAACACAGATGGGGATAGTAGAAAATAAATTATTTGAATTACCTTAAATGTGGAAAATGTGATGAATAGGTTAGTTTTGTGCTGTAAGATGGAGTTGGATTGTGCATCGCAAGACCTGGAGACGGAAATGCCCAAGGAGGACACCCGACCAGCATCAGGACGAGGAGGACGGACTACAGGACCGAAAGAACATGCATCGCAAGGCCCGGAGAAAGAAGAGATGAAGGAGGAACCTCACATGCCGATGGAGGCCACATGCACGCTTCAAGAGGCAAAGGAGGATACCGGACTGACACCGAGGAGGACGGGAAGAGACTGACGGCATGCATCCGCGGCACATTCACTTCAAGAGAGCTAATCAGTGATGTGACCGGGAAAATGGGCTAAAGAAATGGGATAGAAACGGAGCTACCAAAAGGACTATTACGGATTTGTGCATGGATAATAATAAAGTGGACTACTTGTGGAGATTGATGAAGGATGAACAGTGTCTAATAAGGTCAAGAGAAATAAGGAATTATATTGATAAGGTAAAAGTACCTGGCTATCATATGTTGAGAGATTGTATTATTGAAGAAATGATAAGTGTTTTGATTTATTGTATTGTGTGGATTACCATGGCTATGATAATATTGAAAAGTGATGCTATTGATGTTATAATCAAGACCATGTTATTGTTGAAGGAATTTGTTGACTGTGGGAAATCTTGTATGGTGAAATTGTTGTTATAAGGGCCGTGATGTTTGCTGAAAATTGTGATGATAATGAAATAATGAAGGGGATAATATTATTGAAGGAATTTATGGCCTATGGGAAATCTTGTTTTACGAAACTGTTTCCTGATATGATTAAGGTTGTTAATAAAGAAACTATGTGGATTGTATTGGAAGAAAATAAATGGAAGGCTTTGGATCAATTAAAAGGGATTATTATTAAAGGAGCAAGGAGTTATTTGAAGAAAGAATACACAAGATACAAGGGTTATGAATTTATGAAGAATAGATTAATAATAGGACAGCCTCAACAAACAACAGCAGATAACCTAACGGCCTACAGCTACATCTACAAACAGAATGCAAGAAGATGCAAGTAGACCACGAAATTTCTACATGAAATATCGTCAAATTTGAAAGTAAATATGATAGGAAGTAGAAGGAAAACATCATTATCGAACCAATTACTGACCTATCATAATAAATTTAATCTTGGCATAGACCGCATGGCAACAATCCAACGTTTTATTCCTTCCAGCTGTTAGAAGCCTGAAACAAAGAACAATTTTTTCAAGTATGTATTTC
Source organism: Nilaparvata lugens (assembly GCF_014356525.2). Taxonomy (NCBI): domain Eukaryota; kingdom Metazoa; phylum Arthropoda; class Insecta; order Hemiptera; family Delphacidae; genus Nilaparvata; species Nilaparvata lugens. The sequence goes on along the minus strand of NC_052511.1, from coordinate 30,078,163 downwards.
AATAATCTACATCATATAAAAAAGGACACAAACGGGGATAGTAGAAAATAAATTAATTAATTTACCTTAAATGTAGAAATTGTGACAAATAGGTTAGTTTTGTGCTGTAAAATAGAAGGTTAGAGTTATGACGTCAAAATCCAAAATTCAGTCAGCTGGGCAAAGCCACCTGAATCAAATATGTAGTGCTTGTTTAACATATGTTTATGAAGAAAGTATTATACCCAAAGGTTACTTATTTATTGTATTTATCAGTGTTAATATATTTATTTATATGTTCCATAATTTATTACTATTATTCTTGCCATGTTGTTACTGAAAAAACCTCAAGTGAAATAGTTACCACCAAAAGCCAAGATCAAATGTAGCAAAGGAGAAGAATTGTACCTGATATATAGAAAATTATTGATATTAAGACCTAGGAGTTATAATGAAGTATAAGCCCCAGAAAATTCGTACATCAAAGTTATTGTTTGAAAGAAATTTATTATAGGAGAATCAAGTGTAATGTGTGAAATTAGGTTGGCGACCTTGCGAGTGGCAAATTTGAAAATACTATGTTATGATTGTTGTAATGAGGAAGGTGTCTAAGATGTTATATTTGTGATATTTTTGTGTTGATAAGGAGAATTTATTATTGTATTTAATGGAGGTCTAAGGGGGGCATAGGCAGATAAGGTCTGCGAATTATTGTAAATCTTTGAGAGTTTTTTTTTGTGGATAAAAATGGAATATGTCAATGTGTTGAAGGATGGATTTTCATTGAAAACATTGTTGATTCTCAAAATATTTTGAATTCAAATCCAGGGGCGTGTGTAACGTTCAAAATCAGAATGGATGAATAAAAATTCCTATTTGAAAAAATTTATAGGTCTAAGTGAAATAATAGGCTAATATCGCCAAAGATGATAATGTTAAAGATTAGATAATATCAGGCATCATGGCTAAATTGTACAACAGCCGAATAGAAATGAAAATAATTTCTGCTACCTTATAATATTATATAAAATATTGAAAATTTGAGGTTAGGCTTAAAACATCTACTGATCAGCGACCTAATGATTGACTGAGTCACATAACGTAGAATCTGACCAAACACCTTGGCAGAGACTTATTGTAACAAAACAGTATACAACTCGAGGAACTAAACGTTCCACATGGCTAATTGTTGTAATATAAGAAACAACCAATAATCTGTAAAAAATTACTTTGCATGTAAAAAGCATATTAAAAACCCAAACAAAAATAATCAAATGTATTAAGGAAGTAGGAGGTTCCTAGGCGCATGAATACTATAATAATTTGCATGCACCAATCAAATAGTAGCAATTGGTAGGCGGCAATAGTGAGCTGATTCAAATATATTTGTATATATTTCTACAAAAAATGATAAGAATTTATGAATTATTGTTGTACAGTTTTTGTTCTGGATACGGCCTGAAGGCAAATAAATTATTAAAGATGTAACATAAGTAATAATTTAATAGTTTGGTACGGTCTATTTGAGCCATGAATGGCGGAGGAACAGATTATTTAAATTTCATGTAAATTTGGAAATCTTGAATGAAAATTGTAAATTAGAAAAGAGAACTTCGACACTTGCCTGCCAATGACCACCATGAGATTTCACCAAAAATTATAGAGCGTAATATCTTACTATACCTTTAATAGCTCAAATTTAAATAAAATTTCTAAATTTTTTCATAAGACTTTGTGATGCTAATGTAAAGCAGAAGTCATTTTAAATAATTTTTTAACCCCTTGGAAGAGACGACTCCGGCTACAAATAATCAAGGACCACCAGGAGTTTGGATCAACATCAGCAGCTTATAGAAAATTCCAGCACGTGAGTTAAATTTTTTCGAAATAGTTATAGGGCGCCCTCAGTGCTTTGAAATGAAATAAGAATCAAAGCTAGCTCGTCAAAAGGGTTTTTTTTTATTAATTGAGAATTTGGTAAAAATACTTGTGCAAGTAAAGATAGTATGAAAGGTATTTTATTAGATAGTAATGAATCAATCCATATATTAAAAGATCCATCAATCAAAGAATACTAAGTTCTAGGCTGTTAATACAATATTCATATGATCATTAATTTCTGCAATATAATTTGCGATAATATAATGTAGCTCTGATTCACTAGATGAATTGATCTCTCTATTTTGTCAGGTGCTGAATCTCGCACCCTGAGATAAGAAATATTTATTATAAAGAAATCTATTGGAAACCATAGAATTTAATCTCTATACTTATAAAAGGCTAAGCCCCGACAGACTGAAATAACACCACAGCCCAAACTACTGAGCCTAAAAGCTTGAAATTTTGCACGATTGTTTATGGTAGCCTGAAAACATCCACTAAGAGAGGATTTTCAGAAATTTGCCCCCCTGAGGGAGCTGGGGCCCCCCCAAATTTTTGTACTTTTGAACCACTCATTTCACAGCAAAGTCATGAGGAAATTTTTTGTTCAGCTACAAAAAAAAATTAGATCTATGCAGAAAAATCTCAATCAGGAGCACAGGGGGGTCCAGGAGAGGGCATTTTTCGAAAATTTTGATGTAAAATCACACTACAGCTCAAACTAATCGTCCTACAGACTTGAAACTTTGCACAAATATTCTTCAAACATGCTAGACGCGCACTAAGAACGTATTTTGCCTCTAAGGGTTTCAAAGGATGGAAAAGGATCCTATTAAGTAAGGTTATGAACATGGTAAGGTGAGTGCCATATGGAAATGAGATAATTTATTTATTGACATGTGATATTCTAACATATGTTGTAATCATTGGGAATAACAGAATAATATGATAGAAATTCAAAAAAGAACATCTGTTCTGTTATTGCTTTCTACCTGATTCCTCTCAACCTCAATAATATTGTTCTGATAATTGATAAATATGTTTAATAATATTATAATTATTGATATAATAAAAGTATTGTTTTGATAATTAATTATTATCATTAATATAATAATAGTATTGTTTTGGTAATCAATAAATATTTTTATTTTCACAGACTCTGTATAATTTATAATGGTGAATGTGGAACAGCTGCATCAAAGAAATTATCTCAAAAACATATGTTTAGGAAAACCATAGTTTTGAACTTCGTTATCCTGATGCAATGTATAAGCCTACACGTGGCATGTATTATTAATTTTTCAGCTAGAAAAGTTTTTTGAGACTGCTAAATAAACGTCTACAGTTTTATCAATGCTGTATCAGCAATATGAAAACGCATGCAGTTAATATGTCTTTAAATAAAGGTGTTGATATCTACATGATAATTATTCTCTACCATTTTCATTTAATTAAGATTTCAAAATCATTCAAGCCTTGATACTGTAGAATGATTGACTCACTGTACAGTCAGTGGGAAATTTTAATATTGAAATGAGGGGTATTTTGGCAAGCTGAACAAAAAAGTAAGGTCCTATGCACCATTTTGATATTATTTCTTCAAATGAAAAATGAGTTTTGTGGGTTGTCAAAACTCCCCCTGAAAGAGAACTATTCATTTTATCCTATCTTTTAGTAAAATAACAATGATTTCTGCATTGAATAACATCTATCTAGCCAACAAGAATCGAGCTCTTTGTGAATTTAGATATGACCTACACTTTAGATTTATATAATTCATTACGTCAAGTTTTCATTTTGTCAAGTTTTAAAATAGACCCTTGCAAAGCACGGGTTCTTGCTAGTATATATATATATTTGGATTATTAGTTGGTCAATTTATCATGCTGATTTAAGAAATTTATATATGAAATAGAATCGTCCAAGTTGACAAGTATCAGCAAGTTGATATCGAAGCTACATGCAAATAAATGCATAATATGATCATGAAAGGAAAGCACATGGTAGAGTTTCGTGCTATAGAACTTAAAAAATAGTATTAACTTGTGATATTTATTGATCTCGATTATCGTTTGTCTCATATTTTATATATTTCTGTCGCTCTATATATTTTTATTTTTGACTCATCTTTTGAGATATTTGTTAATATATGTATCAAATTTTTTATGGTGTACGATTTATTTTATTCCTCAATACTGTAGGATATAAGTTTTATATATATATATTTTATGAATTATCAGTATTATTGTGAAAGCTTATATCTGGGCCTATGAAGATTTTTATGAGATTGTATCCTAGTAAACCCACGATCAGATTTTATAATTATTGAAATAATTCTCATGCTCTACCGATTGATGCCAAGCAGGAGGCTAATCGTTATTTAATCATAAAAAATAACGTGACAACTTCCTTCAAATATATTCAGGTAACATTGTTGGGCTCATACATTGTTTATAATTTTTAGGTCTCACTTATTCTAATGACATTTTCTAGATACAGGTACAATTTTCGCTATGCTATATTATTTGGTCTTTGGCTCTACAACTTGAGGTAAGTAAAGTGTGAGAAAAATTACTTTTAACACGGCTCTCTCTCGAAGACGGAGAGGTCCAATGCTCTATCCTCCACTAATCACTCCCACTACCTAGCAGCATTCTCCTTCTTTTGTGTCTGAGTGAGAAAGCTTTGTAACGCGATGCGGCAACACTCCCCTTCATCTATTGCTGGCAATGTTCCAAGTAGTGTACTGGTCAGCAGGTATATTGATTTGTGTATGTCACAGAGATGTTTCCATCACAAGAAAATGAAACAAAGTTACACGCATCCAATTGTGTGCAGGATGTCTGTCTGTATCCACACTACAAACTGTGGAGGGAGAAATGGGTTTCTCCTCTTCATGTTGAAAGTAATTTATCTCGAACTTTAGATTCGCTTGAAGGCTTTGGTAACTACATATAATAATAATAATAATAATAATAATAATAATAATAATAATAATAATAATAATAATAAATATAAATCCTCTCAATAAATATATATAAACATCAATTGATACAATAAATGACAGAAATAACTTTGGGAACAATTTCGCTTTACATGACATAATATGTTTAACAGTTCTACATGCTTTTGATCTGGTTGGCACTGGTAGTCTACAGAACATCTTTTCCGCTTTCATTACCTCACAATTCCTTCGGCTTGGTTTTAGTTAACCTAACTCCTGCAATTTTTCATATTTAAAGGTAATTATCTTACTTTATTTCAATTATTCTACCTTGTGGCCTTTTTTAGTTGATGAATAGGAAGAAAACAGATAATTTAAAACTGTCCCTCGATTTGTTGCACTTTTCTATCAGCTTGGGCAGATTAAATACGAATATGGCGACAGGAGGCGAAGATCCAATATCAAATTTATTTAGGTAGGTCAGTATTTGGCTGATAATATTTTTTTTATTTCCTTTCCTATCATATTTGTTCCAAATTCGATGATATTATGGCTTGCAGAATTTTTGTAGTCATCTGGTTTCTACTTGTGTTAGTTGCTGCGGTAGATATTGATGTAGGTGGTTTGGCTACCGGTTATCGATGGGTGAGGCTGTCCTACTAATAATTTATCTTCATGAATTTAAAGCCCTGAAATCTTATATATCTTTTCAAACACTTCCTTGCTCCTTTAATAATAATTTCTTTTAATCTGTCCAATACTTGCCTTTCCCACTCATCCTGCAGTTTTAATTCATCTTTCCTCTCATTTTTATTCAATATTCTCGATTCCATTTCATTATAGATCATTATGCTCACAACAATAAACATTTTTATAATACCAATTATCAATAGTAAATTCTTCCAATAACAGCATTACAATCCTTTTCATCCCATCCACATCACAGTCTTTTATTAATATCACAGCCATAATAGACATAACACTATAGTATGTCTTAAGTGGTTTTTAATAATCACAGATCTCTTTGCTCTACCAATATTCTTCTGGGGTTCCACAGGGATCAAACCTTGGTCCCTTGTTGTTCATCCTTCTCATAAATGATCTGCCTGACCATATTAAAGAATCTAGTATTTTGCTTTTTGCAGAAGATGTAAAACTTTCCAGACCTATTTCTAGTCTGGAGGATTGCTCTCTCTTGCAGTGGGATCTGAATGCAATTCATGACTGGTGTTTGAGAAATAGATTGGAAATGAATATATATCAAAAACAAAATACATGATACTCACACGTCAGAAAAATCCTTTTCATTACAATTACAATATTAATAATGCAATCCTCGATTGTGTTATCCGTATAAAGGACCTGGGCGTCATAATGGACCCTACTCTTGAGTTTAAGGAATACCTAGCACATGTTATGAATGGTGCTAATAGGTAACTGGGGTTTTTATTTCGAAATTGTAGGCCTTTTACAGCATGTGACGTTGTTTTGAAATTGTACTATGCTACAGTGAGGAGCAAACTTGAATAATATGTTGCTTTAGTTTGGGCTCTATTTGACAGCAGCGCCATTCTTGATTTAGAAAAAAATTCAGAATAAATTTTTAAGGTAGGTATCTTTATTTTAAATAGTTCAAAGCATTCTGTCCGATAGCTTTTTCAACAGACAATGTAAGGTTTATATTTAATGTACAAAGATTGGGAGAAAGGAACAAAGGAGATCTGTCGGTTCCCTCTTGCTATTAAATAATATCCTAAACAATAAAGTATTCATGCCAGAATTTATAAGTATGTTGTTGCAACTTCATGTCCCATTTAATAGACCAAGACCAAATATTCTGTTTCACATGAGAACGACTCATCATTGCAATTCTTACATATATAGAACTTTACGTTTGTACAATAGAATAAGCCACTGCATTGATCCCTTTGCTGACCATTTCCAAACCTTTAGAAATCCTGTGAACTAGCATATCGCTCTATAGCTGACTCATGATTGATAAATAATTATACTAAACTCCCTCTTTTTTTTTCTCTCTTCTAAAGCCCTATTTTTCCTCTATTCTCTATTTTATTCTTTATTTTATTTTTCATATTATTTTTATTTCATTTTTCTTCATTTTCTATTATCATTGATTTATTCCATTTTTTCATTTCGCCTCTTCTTATTACTTTCCTTGCCCTATCACCATAGGTAAGGAAAGTATTGCTTTCCGAAAAAAATTAAGGTACCCCGATTTCTAAATCTCTATACGTTTCAAGGTCCCCTGAGTCCAAAAAAGTGGTTTTTGGGTATTGGTCTGTGTGTGTGTGTGTGTGTGTGTGTGTGTGTGTGTGTGTGTGTGTGTGTGTGTGTGTGTGTGTGTGTGTGTGTGTGTATGAGTGTATGTGCGTCTGTGTACACGATATCTCATCTCCCAATCAACGGAATGACTTGAAATTTGGAACTTAAGGTCCTTACACTATAAGGATCCGACACGAACAATTTCGATTAAATGCGATTCAAGATGGCGGCTAAAATGGTGAAAATGTTGTCAAAAACAGGGTTTCTCGCGATTTTCTCGAAAACGGCTCCAACGATTTTGATTAACGTTATACCTAGAATAGTCATCAATAAGCTCTATCAACTGCCACAAGTCCCATATCTGTAAAAATTTCAGGAGCTCCGCCCCATCTATGCAAAGTTTGATTTCAGATTTCCAATTATCAGGCTTCAGATACAATTTAAACAAACATTTTTGAGTGGAAAAGATTAAGCATGAGAATCTCTACAATTAATTTTCAGTAACATTTTCACCCAAAATAAGCTCGAAATTCGAGAAAATTTGATTATCCAATTATTGTAAACTGTTGATTCTAATAAATGATTCACTATGAAGAGATAGCAGACCTCGTGTGTCTCCAGCGTTATTGCCCTGTCACCAGCTGGTTCAAATCTTTGAATAGTAGACTTGAGATGCGCGGGAACACTAGCGTCAGGTGATCAATTTTCATATAGGTGATCAATTTTCATATAACGGCAAGGAAAGTTGTGTGAGTGTGCCACACCAGATTTTCTTATTAGTATTCAAAAACTGTGTTTACAATTTTATTCTATTTTTCATTCTTATTTTGCATCAAATATTATATATCTAAACTAGTTGATGTCAATAAGGCTCTTCATGGATCTATTCTGTGGGCTTTTGTCTGTAAATGAATAAATAAATAAACACAGAATATCAAAACATTTATCATCTCTTTCAAAACATAACCTTTCAACATATAACAACAAGCAGGTACTTTTTCTATCCTTAAATCACTCTTTAATTTCTCCAATTTTATAAAGCATATTCCATAATTTAATACTTCAATAGGGTACTTCACTTCATCATACTTCAGACAACCATAATCACTAGTGAATGTATCATTTATTTCTGACTTATTCCTTTTATTTGTCCTGTTTTTCTGGTTATGATGATGCATGGGTTCTTCAAATTTTATATGCCACGGATAATTGCTGTCAGTCCCTTGTCCTCCATCCTGGTGTCTGCTGCTCTCCAATTCCTGGTGTTGGTCGTCCAGTGTCCTCCTCCATCACTTGAACCGTGTGTGGGGATGGTAACGGCGCGCACGGTTCCTCCCTTGTCGCTTCCGTCTCTGGGCCTTGTGATGCATGCTCCTGTGATCCGGTAGTCCCTCCTGGTCCTCCGTGGGGTCCTTGGCCTGCTGCAGTGGGGGGGGGTGTGGCGTTCAGGCACGGTACCTCATATGTGTGCTCTATATCAAGCAAATCTCTAACTGCATCCTGGTATTCCTTGGTAGTTGGTTGCTCTCCCCGGCGGCTGCTTGTGTTTTCTGTTGGTGGATGGATAGATGCACTGTGGTTAAGGCTATGTAGATGGGTTGGATTTGGGCTTGGGTAGTCAACAATTATTTTTGGTAGTATAGTAGTCATCGGTGGTGTATTACTGCTCATTATGGGTAGCTGCTTGTGGTGTACTTCCTGTGATTGGGTTGCATCAGGAATTGATGGTGCTTTCTGGATGAGTCATCCTGTTTTTCTTGTAGTTGCTGTAGTTTGGTTGTCTGTTCTCTACTATAATTTGTACTTATTGAATTTTGTGTTGTTATTTCTGGTGGTATATTTTTGGGAGGGAATAATATACTTAATATGGGTTGCTGTTATCAAGGTGGTTTAAGTGCACGGTGGGCTTCAGTGTTTGGTGGCGGGTTGTTATGATAGTTGGTCTGTTCTCTTTGTTGATTAAATCCTATTGCATGTTCTACAGTATAATTTGTGCTTTCTTGTTGTGGTGGTGGGTTATAATTTCCATTATAATTACTATTGGTGTATCTGGTATTTGCATTCAAATGGTCTCAGCCATCATAATAATTTCTTTGAGTGTAAGGGTCACATTTTGTCCCTTACTAGGATTTTACGTTTTGATGGATATATATTTTTTCTCCTCTCCTTTTGTACATAGTTTTGAGACGAGTTGAATAAAGGTTCATTTATTGAAAAGTGGCTTATTCACTACCTGCCTGACAAGTGTTCCTAGTAGATGGTTCAGGATAAGATGGGAGCCGTGAGCGATAAGGGGTGATTGTTGCCAGTTGGTTTTTCGGTTTGTCATGAAGGATCATGTACTTTTCTATTTTGGGAAATGACTCCATTTTGTCGACCACGTGGAAGGGTTCAAAGTCCATAATCTGGTTTACTATAAAAGGGCTCGACCCGGACAGCTCTTTCTCTTTCTGTTTTGAACTGTGTGACCAGTACAACGAGACTCTGGAAACCAGGTAAGTGGCTAGTATAAGAGTGCTGTTTTAGGATTCTTGATTCTATTAGAACCCTTGCTTTATTTGTTTGTTATAATCTTGTATTTATAGGTTATTACGTTTGTTTTTTTTTGTATTTTTTTTGAAGTTTACTAGTTATTGAAGCCCATAAGTAGAGGGTGGTTGAATTACATCATATTTTTTTTTTTTGTTCAGCTTATAATTGAATTTATACATTCAATTATTGCAAACTTTTCCGTATTAGCATTGCCAGTTTAAAAAGGCACATTGTTTGATTCAAATAATCACTCCAGTTTCCTGGCTCTGCTAGGAATTGTGGTTTATTTCAAGTTTCACTTATTGGGTGAATATTGATTCCTGATTTATTTCAACGTTTCACTTATTGAGTGAATATTGAGTTGCGGTTTATTTCAAGTTTCACTTATTGGATGAATATTGATTCCTGATTTATTTCAACGTTTCATTTATTACGTGATTACTGAATTGTAATTTATTTTAACATTTCACTTATTACGTGATTACTGAATTGTGATTTATTTCAACATTTCACTTTTTATGTGAATATTGAATTGTGATTTAGTTCGTCGTTTTATTTATCAGAGTCATAGTCAGCTTTATTCCAGTTTGATGTTTTGTTTATAAAGTGAAACACCGTTTGTTAAGTGAATATTTGATTGCGTGTTTCATTCTTTTCAATTTGATAAATTGCCGGTATTAGTGAAACATCGTTTAAGTGGGTTTCATTTTGAGTTATAGAATGGGTCCCCATTTATAGTTTGGCAAACCCATTTGGTCCTACTAACTGTGTTTACAGTTTGATTAATTGCCAATATCTGAGTATTAATTGTATTCTCTTATTTGTAGCTTAACAACATTTTCGTTTCTACACAGGATTTGTGAGATTTATTCATTTATTTGAGATCTTAAGTAGTTTTGTGAACAACTGACTTGATCTGAGTTTTGTTTGAATTCATTGATATTGGATTGAAGCTTTCTTGTACTTATAGTTACAGTTTGCAAAAATATTATTTAATACCTTGCTTTGATTGTTATTATTGGGCTTTAAACCCATTTTTGAAACAGTTTGTTTGTACTTAGACACTTGCCACTGAATTGTACTTTCACCTCCCCTCCTTCTCTTGTTTCATTGTAGTCTAATATACCCCTCCCATTCGAATTCATCCTCGCCTTGCACCACCACTTCCCTCTCGTTTCAGTTGTGGACGAATAGACCGCTCCCATTCGAGGCCTCCTTTTCCTCTCGTTTCGGTTGTGGACGAATAGACCACTCCCACTCGAGGTCTCCCTTTCCTCTCGTTTCGGTTGTGGACGAATAGACCGCTCCTGCTCAAGGTCTCCTCTTCCCCTCCCTTTTCGGCTGTGGGCGAATAGACCGCTCCCATTCAAGGTCTCCTTTTCCTCTTGTTTTGGTTGTGGACGAATAGACCGCTCCCGATCAAGGCTTCCTTCTCCTCTCGTTCCGGTTGTGGACGAATAGACCACTCCTGCTCGAGGTTTCCTTTCCCTCTCGTTTCGGTTGAGGACGAATTGACTGCTCCTACTCGAGGCTTCCTTTTCCTCTCGTTTCGGTTGTGGACGAATAGACTGCTCCCACTCGAGGTTTTCTTTTCCTCTCCTTTCGGTTGTGGACGAATAGACCGCTCCCATTCAAGGCTTCCTTTTCCTCTCGTTTCAGTTGTGGACGAATAGACCGCTCCCACTCGAGGTTTCCTTTCCGTCTCGTTTTGGTTGTGGACAAATAGACCGCTCCCATTTGAGGTCTCCTTTACCTCTCATTTCGGTTGTGGAGGAATAGACTGCTCCCATTCGAGGCTTCATTTTCCTCTCGTTTCGGTTGTGGACGAATAGACCGCTCCCATTCAAGGCTTCCTTTTCCTCTCGTTTTGGTTGTGGATGAATAGACCGCTCCCACTTGTGGCTTCCTTCTTACATCAGTGCAAATACACTGTTACCAACACAGACCTAAATTGGTCCATTTATAATTACTTCTTATTATTCAGTTCAAGTCAGTGGTATTTATTGGTTAGAGTTGAGTCCCATTCTTGAATAGCATATTGTCATTATCTTAGTCTGCTTGTTGTGGTTGGAAAGCTGCTCCCAATTCCTTCTTCACTGATTCCCCCGAATAAGATCCCCTTTCACAAAACAGCCACATTTCTGTGGCCAGAATTTGACAATGATGAGCACTTTGACCAAGAACTAGTTTTGTTCCTTTGGTCCCCGAATGAGAGCTGAGTCAACTCCATTCACACATATACTGACACATATTACTCACCAGATCAATTAGTTCCATAGACCCCTGGAGTGTATCCCAACACTCTGAACTATCCGGCACGTGGTTAAAACAGGTTGTCCTGTCACAAGCTGTGCTAACCAATCAACCAGGAATAATCAAATTACACAAGGGAAATTCCACCCTTACATGATTTGCTGGTTGTCAATAATGGTTTGCCGAATGGTTCTGGAAATTTCCATTATTTTTATTATTTCTCTGATTACGTTCGTCACGATGCTCAAAATGAGGTGTCATTCTGGGGCAGTCATATGGCAGTGATTCATAGAATTGGTCGGCATACCGTTTAGCATTATATACTAAATTTGAGTGTATGACTGGTCTGAACGGTGGTTTTATACTGCCATCACAGATTGTATACTGTATAAGTGATTTATCAGATGTTTCTAACCGGTTATTGGCTGTGTAGCAAGTTCAATTCTGACTCGGAAATGTGTTTTTTTCAAGATCATGTTTGCCAGGGCGGAATCGTTCATGGGTTCTTCCAACTGAGAGTTTTTAAACTGAAGTGAGGTAACAAAAGTAGTATATGTGTCATCTGTCCTAGGATTAAATTCACATGATATGATATTGGCTAGTGTATCCAATTGTCTATTCTTATTCCGATATTGTTCTAGGAAAGCTGCAATGAATTCGTCCAACGTCCTGAATTCGTGATGATGGATCTGGAAGAACAACAGATGTTCACCGCCCAACAAACTAGTCAATCGGAGTCACCACATTTTCCAAGAGGTAGGTGTTGAGGTTTGAACTGGTTTTATTTGATCGATAAACAGTTTAGGCTGCAGGTGGCAATCTGTATTGTCAAACCGACCTAATCCATTTAGTATGCCTGTTGAATTGATGGTATTATTTGAATGGATTATTGGATCTCTTTGTGGAGACTGATGCATTTGATTTTCTAATTCTATTATTTTATCCTGAGTAACTTGCCATTGATTATTGCTTGAATTTCAATTGATCTCTACTTCTTGATTCAATTTTGTTAGAGCTGAGTGTTGTTCTTGAATAGCTGCCTCTAATGATTTGCAAGACTCTCCGCTCTGATTAATATCGGTTTTTAATTGATTTATCTGCAAGTGCATACTGTTTTGTTTACTATTAATTGATTCAATGATACTAGTGTTTTTGTTTATAGTGGAAGTTATGTTCAGAGTGTTAATTGCTACTTGCTCTTGAATATCTTTTTGAAAATCAGCTTCATTTCTGGTTTCTAATTCTTGCATCTGAGTATCTCTTCATATGGTTAAGTTGTCTATTTGTTCATTCAGTTTGCATGTAACTGTATCTACCCTTGCCTCTAATTTTTTGTTAGTACCGGCTTGTGCACCTAACTTCAAATCTAAAGTAGTCTCAAGCTCTTCCCTATAATTTTCTACTTTGTTGTATATTGCATCTACTTTCAGTTTTGCCGCCTGTATAACTCCTTTCATATCCATATTCATCCTTACTGACGTATCCTTCAATGATTCCTGCACTTCCTTCATTTCTGCCTTCATATCCTTCGTTACTCTGGCCATTGCTCTTCTCAAAATGGTAGAAAATGAATTGAGAACCCAATGAAAGAAGAAAGTGAAAAGATTGGTGAAGTGAGTGAATAATATGGTAACAGTGATAAAAGTTTTCAAAACATGGATAAATACACAAACGAACAGGTACACCTCACGACTAAATTAATTGCTATGGAATTTAGAGCTTATTCTATCTTAGTTTCTCCCTGGATCTACTACTTGCCCAATATGTCTGTATTTGAAACTATACAGACTTCTTTTAAATACAATGTTATATAAAACAATCGAATGCCAAAATCAAATTTAATTATTGCTGATTGTAGCCAATATTATTTTTAAAGTGGCTTATACTTGACTTAACTTGTGAATGAAATGATAAAATTCAGCAATTAGGGCCCATAAAATATCCCAAAATATTATTCCAAATAATAAAAATAACAAGGTAATTACATTTTTGCACATGAAAAACACCTATTTGAAATATATTCTTTGCTTGCAGTCACAAATAGCTATCCATTGCCCATCATTCATTCATGACAAATCACAATCCATATTGACTTGTTCTCCAACTATCAGCGATAATTATACAGCCCTGATTTATACTCAATAATGCGATTTTATGAGCTCTGTTCTCATGACCAGCCCCACTGTTGAATGCGACATGTTTATGTGACATTATTTTTTATATAACGTGTGCCCTGCTTGGCCGCAGTCGGTAGAGCAAAGATTTTTGAATAAATTTAATATTTTTGTGACTTATGAGAGAAAAATACCAATTTCTTACCAGCTCTCCTAGGAGATCAAACAGTTCTCGGCTTTCGCTGGCTGCAAACGTCGGCCGCTTTAACAGTTCACAGCTTTTGTGACTGATTTGGTGTATTCCACAAATATAGATGCTGTGGAGATAGACAGGGGCTCTGATTATCGTACTAGACAATGCGGTACCGCCACTAATGCCACCCGCCACCATTGGCCAAAGTGGTCAGCAATGAAAAATGATACCAAGCGGAATCAAAGGTGATACTCTATCAAAATACCTTATAAGTTCTTAATCTATATTGCTGCAACTTAATACTATGACCTTCAAGTTTCTTCAAATCAGATGCGATGGTTCTGAATAGTTTGAGAAAATCTTGAGAACGTAATATTTCCAAAAATTTAATAATCAAAGCTTTATATCGCCGATTTATCCAACTTATTTGGTGAAGAATATAGTTGGTTGATAGTTTAAATGATATATCAACACTGGTAATAAAATAGACTATAACAAGATTGGTCATGCATGAAGATAGGATCATAAATAAAGGGTTAACCATTCAAGACATAAAAATATATAATTACATGAAAATATCAACAAGAAACAATAGAAAATAAAGTCAAGAATTAAAGATAGGTATATAGAAGATTCTGTGTAGAACTTTAACACATGCTTTCTTCCTGCTCAGTAAACAATTCTCAAATTTTCATACATGGAATTAAATACATAATAAAGGAATCAATGTCCAAGCTAGGCTAGTCACATTATTGAGATGCAACGTGACGTGACACGACCTAATCTGAGTCTGCAAGATGAGTTAATATCATATTATAATTTTCGCATTGAGACAAAGCTAGCACGTTAGAACATTATAATATCATCATAAAAATGTTATCAACTCATCCAGCAGATTTGGGTCACATCATGTCATATCGTGTCACGTCTCAATTTATGCGTGTAGCCATAAGCTCAAATTGATAAAAGATTAATAATAGGAGATTATTTAAAACAACTCGCCATATGCTGTAACTTCTTCCCATTTGCTGAATGGTCTATAAGTTACTATTGATATTTTCACTGTACTCTTGCCATTTTGTTGATTATTTGAGATAATTTTCTTCTTCTCAACCTGTATTCTCCCATCATCCACGTACTCAACAAATGCCACTTGAATGAATCCTGTATTATCATACACTTCTTCCACGCGGTGAAAAAGAGTAATAGCCTGCAAAGATAGTACAAACTGAATAAAAAAGGTCAAGGATGAGAGTAGAATTAATTTGTGATCTACTTTGAAATAAATGAGAGTTGGTTTGGGGGTTGAAATTTGGTTTTATTTGGCGGTAGAGTTGAAACCAGAAGTATCACTATCACACTATATTGATCACTTTCCAAAAACTGTCAATTTTCCTAAAATATTCTCAAACTTCTGCATATGAAAGCAATCTTGAAGAGTAATTTTGAAGAGGTGAGCTATATTTCAGACATATGCTTTCATTTACTTGTTGCTCACTGATTTACATTTGGAATTGAAATGATTTACAGAGTCTACCACAAAAGGTAGAACAACCAATGACCATAGATTCTACATGGAATCCGCAACAGAAAATGTCTAGTAAAATCTTCTTATGATCGTCCATAGTTTTCAAGATCTATTCATCTTTCAATATTTTTGAGATACGTTAATAACTAGAAAACTATCAGTCGAAATCGAATTCTTAAGATAGCCTATGGTTAGAGGGGAAGGAATTCCTAATAAAATTCATATGATTTGTTCCTTTGTATGTCGTTTTCGAGCTTTTTATAAGCGCTCAAAGTTGAAAAAGTAAATTCGTCAAGCTTTGAACTTTTTATAAGCATTCAAATTGTTTGGAATTTGGTTTTAAACTCGACGAATGTACTTTTTCAACTTTGAGCGCTTATAGGAAGCTCAAAAACTACGACATATAAAGGAACAAAATCATATGCATCTAATTGGGAATGTCTTCCTCTCCAACCATATCCTTAGAATTCGATTTCAACTGATGATAAAATTTTCCATTTATTAACGTTTTTGAAAATATCTCGAAAACTAAGGACGATATAAGATGATTTTACTGGACATGTATATTTATTGCCTAGGAATACTATTATCAAATGTGCTTCTTCTGTTCTCAATGCGATCCACCTCGAAAGATCTCGATGATAGAGAATTTAATTTGTTCATCTCTTCCATAAATCACCAGTTATTGAGTGAGGAGTAGGAGAGGAGATGAATTTATTGAGTTCTTCGACTTGTTCAAACTAACCTGATTAATTCCAAAACTATCCTTTCTTAATTTAGTAAGAAATAGTGATAAACTCTTAATTTAAGTTAATGCACACGTGAAAGGATGGTTCTTTCACAGTGGTCCATAATTTGGAACCTAATCACAATTTGGAGACTTACTGGTCGGCAACCTGAAAAATATTGGTCAAGCCATATAAATTGAGAATTAGCCAGACACCTGTGGCAAATTTAGTCACATACGGATAGCATTCGCTTGAAATGTGGTCAGAGGGTTGGTAACAAGCATGGCATGTTAATGTAAGAGAAAAAACGTTTAAGAAAATACAAAAATATTTATTATGTCATACGAGCATGGACAAAATGTGTAAAATAAATAAAAATATTAAGGAAATGTGGTATATCCTACTCAGTGCATGAATACATTTGTAAATTTAGAATAAGCCAATCAAAATACAGTAACTGACCGGTGGTAAAAGCGAGTTAATTCTTATATACTTCATTTATTATATAAATGATAAGAATTTGTAAACTAGACAGTACCCAGTTTATGTAACAGATAAAAAATGAATACCGGTATTGAAAAATTATAATTTTTTCTCTTTATGCAATAACCTAGGAGATTAGCACGGACTATATTGGATCATGTTATTGTGTAGTTGTGAGGCTAGGACCAGCTCCAATCAGAGTTGAATATTCAAATGATATGCAAATTCAAAAATACAGAAGTATGGTCATGGAAAGAATAGGGGTGGATCTGAGCCCACTTGCTTGTCAGAGGTCACCGGGAACAGCCACTTATTTATAGAGCACAAGATCCCTTTTCAAATATTTGTATGTTTTTGAAAAATCTAAGTTTGAATTAAAAAATTGATTTCATAAGACTCAGTGAGTAAGACATGAGTCTCTAATTCAGATATTCCCATTGGAGAAGACGACAGCAGCCCACCAGAAAGGCCTAGGACATCGAAAAGAATCCGGATCGCCATCATAATTTGTGAAAAATTGACACGTTAGTTCAATTGAAAAGTTATTAAGGGGGTCCTCAGTGCTTCGAATAATTTACAATTGAATGAAGCTAGCTCGACAAAGGGTTATTTAAATATTCAAATTGATATCAAAACTTGCATGAGTCATTGTACATGAAAGGAAGTTCATTAAGAACAATCTTTGAGATTTACAAGTTCAAATATGCACAGAGGGAAAATATATTAATATTTGATTCATTATAATTTTATGCTCACTCATTATATCTTTCTATCAGTGAATTATAAGGATTTTAAAGAAACTCATGTTCATAAGATAAATTGTTTTATCTGATTTCCACCGGAGGCCGAACCCCAGCACTGAGAAATACATATTAATATATGCTGAGATTTATAATTTATATTTAATTATTTATATTGATTTGGAAAGAAGGTTCATAAAGTTCTATTCAACAAGCAATAGCAAGTTGATAATTGACCAAACAATTTGAAAGAATATATCTGCTGATTTAAGTAGCACATGGTAATTTTTCGTGCTAAAAAGCGAAGTCAATCATTAGTGAGCTATCTGTGATATTTTTCAATATATATTTGTTCTTCTGTTATTTTTATGCTTGTTGCTCTATATTTTATTCGCTCATGATATTTTGTTAATTATATTGTATATTTATTTGAATGGTGTACCCTTCATTTATTATCCTATCTCCATGCATGACCAATGTTGTTATAGTCTATTTTATTACCAGTATTGATATATTATTAAGATTACCAACCAACTATATTCTCCACCGAATAAGTTGGATAAATCAGCGATATACAGCATTGATTATCAAATCTTTGGAAATAATTCGTTCTCAAGATTTATATAAATCATCCAGTACATACACATCTGATTTGAAGAATCTCAAAGGCCATATAGTATTAAGTTGCAGCAACATAAATTAATAGAATTTATCAAGTTTTCAGATAGAGTATCGCCTTTGATTCCACCCAGTATCATTTTTCATTGCTGACCACTTTGGCGAATGGTGGTGAGTGGCATTGGTGGCAGTACCGCATCGTCTAGTAAAATAATCAGAGCCCTTATATCCATCTATCTCTACTGCATCTATATTTGTGGAGTACAACAAATCAGTCACAAGAACTGTGAACTGTTAAAGCGGCCGACGTTGCAGCCAGCAAAAGCAGAGAACTGTTTGAGCTCCTGGGAGAGCTGTTAAGAAATTGGTACTATTTTTTCCCCAGGAATCACAAAGAGTGTTATACATTTTCCAAATCTCTGCTCTACCGACTGTGGCCGAGCAGGGCACATGTTATAGAGAGAATAATGTTACATGAACATTGCGCCCAACATGGATGGCCATGGATGCACCATAAACATGTTGCATCCAACAGTGGGGCTGATGATGAGAACAGAGCTCATAAAATCACATTAGTGAGTATAAATCAGGGCTGTATATCGCTGATAGTTATAGACAAGTCAATACAGATTGGGATTTGTCATGAATGGACGATAGGCAGTGAGATCTTGTTTGTGACCGCAAGTAAAGTAAAAGATTATTTTGGGAAGTAATATATAGCTTTATGCAAAGAAGAATTATTTAAATAATTTTATTATTCTTGAAACTAGATTCTAGAATATTTTATGGGCCTGAATTGCTGAATTTTATCAATTAATTGATCAGTTGAATATAAGCCGGTTTAATAATAATATAGGCTACAATCAGCAATAAGCTAGTCAGAAGTTGAAATTTGATCTCTTTTAGTATGATATTATTTGTAAAAGAAGGCAGTATAGTTATAAATACAGGCATACAGAGCAAATTGACAGATCTAGATAGGACATAAGACAAAATAAGCTTTAAATAGATATAAATTGCTGGTCCAGGGACAACATGTGCCAGACTCCTCCACCTAACCTAACCTGACTTAAAAAAAAATTTCAACCCAACCTAACCTATTCCAACAAACCTAACCTCACCTAACCTAAGGTCAAGGTCAAAGGTCAAGGTCTAGGTCAAGGTCAAATTAAAACAGGTCAAGGTCAAGATCTAGGTCAAGGTCAAGGTCAAAGTCAAGGTCAAAGTCAAGGTCAGGGCAGGGTCAGGGTCATGGTCAGGGTCGAGGTCAAATTATCAAAAACTTAGAAGAAAAAAAAATCTTAGAAAAAAATTAAAAATAAAACTTGGAAAAAAAACAGAAGAAAAATTAATAATGAAAAATCAAAGATAAAAGAAAATGTATAATGAAAATTCAAAAATAAATAAAAATAAATCAGAAGGTCTCCCACCCACTCTGGAGTGCAATCTCAATCTCTTTTATCTCATGTTGAGACCGACTGTCTTTTTAATATCAACTTACATTTTCTCTTTTGTGTTACCAAGCAGATAGTCAGCAAGCTTAGATTATCTTTTCAAGCAATATTAGTTATTTAGAATTTGTTTTTTTTGAAATCAATTTTACTTATGACATTATTCAAACATATTGATGGTTAACCAACTGTAGTTTCAGAAAATTTTCTTAATTATCAAATATTCATATTCAAATTCTATTCATTCAAATTAATAATTACTTATTCAATTTATTCACTGTTCAAATTATTCAAATCATGTTTAATAGTCATTTATTTCAATACCCAACTTTGATACAAATCTTCTTATCATCCAATTGTTTATCAATTCTTATTTGTCCAAGTTTGTTCTTTCATGAACTATTATTTGTCAAATTGTTTTAGTGCACATTCAACTGAAATAACTCATGCACTTTTGTAATGTTAGCATAAGCGCTCTATAAAAAGTTAGCGCAATAAATAACGTGTGCCTAATTCAAATCTTTTCATTAGTATACTAAGTTCCTTACATCATATTGAAGAGGTCAAGGTTTACATCAATAAACAATACACTTTCAATCTCAATCTTCTATCTTTCTTTCACAAACTTACATCACATTATTCACCAGAGGTGTAATTTTCATAGTGTAAACATTGTGTGAATACTGACAGTGTCTTGATCTAGAACGTCTAGTTAGGTTAGGACACTTGTTTTATTTTTCTCTATTTCAAACACAATACAGTCCACTCAATTTTTCGGTTGGATTTACGACCCAACTGAGTCAGAATTCACATATATATTATACTAAAATCCACCATGACAGACGAATATGATGCCAACTACAGTTGGATTAGATTTGAAAAAGAGTTCTTCTCCTCTACATCTGATGAAAGCCATTTTCAGTAAGTTGCACTCTATTTCCTTCAATAATCAACTTTTTCAACATACATAAACAAACTCACTTGTAACCTTTACAAACAAACTTAGGCTACCTACAATATATTCAAGAATTACTGGAGCAGTTTTAAGATTTGATGTCAGGCCCTATTAATAACCCCAATAGAACAGTAGGCCTAATTGCAATTTTTAGTTTGTATAATTTTAGTTTATCATTTTCAAACACTAACAGGTGATTAACCTGTTAGGCGCAGCCGGCCTCAGAGGCAAACCAATAATATAATTTCCCTCTTCACTTCATACAGGCGGCCGAGCGCCCCACCACTCCATTTTTTCGTCTAAATCTATCAACCTCACAACATGCCAGCCTCAGTCAGTCGCCAACTTTTGCATAGTTCGTGTTATTTCAACATGGCTTCACAGGCCACATGCGCCTGATTATGTCATAAACACAAGATGCTGGCCAATGTTTATTTTTATGCCTACCTGAATGTTGAATGTTGTGCATCAATGCACAAGTGATCTCGATTGGAAATCAACTTGAACCTCAGAAAAGGAGAATATATCTAAAAACTTTGTCTCATCAGCTTGTTATGGGACAATTAGCCCGACGAAGTCCCAATACAAGTGGAATGCCAATTCAATTGCAAACTTGCTTGAAAAGGTTTTTGCCCAATGAACTTGAAACATTAAATGATTAACAATACCTCCCAAAAGAAGAAAGTGTGGAGTATGTGTGACTGAAACAGGATTCAGGAGAATGACAAATTAGAAAAAATGACAGATTAGGATGACAAATTAGGCCACTGTGCCAAACCTGTTTGACTGCAGCTAATTTGGGAGCCTCAACATCACAGTGTCTAATTATTGAAGATCAGTTCCAATAATTTCAACAAATAGCCTAAATTTCTAAAAAAATATAATTGTTTCTTTTACAATTGATAATTTTCATTTTTAAGTTTAACCATACTAGTAGAGTTCAAAAAATCAATTTTTTGTAATATGTTTGGTATAATTACTTAGAATAGATCCCACCAATCATTACCCTATTAGTATTTTGAATTATAATTGATCTAGTGTGAAGTGGTGGTTAGAATATGAAGGTGGCCTCTCAGGCTGGGTGCGCCCGATTTCGGTTCGGCCATAGGTGCGCCTGACGGAGGGTTAAACTGTTAGCATTGTTGGTTAACCTCAAACTTGTGAAAAAACTATTTAGTGGTTTTAATTTCATGATTCAATACATTTTTAACTAGTGATTATATGATTCAGTAATATTATAACAGATTAATTTAATATCATGGATGGTTATGATATAAAAGAAGCTATTGTGAAATGTTACAATAATAGAACTATTCATAACACCATAATAGGCCTACCCACTAATTATTAGTTATATTTATTAGGGACTATAGTGAACTTTGAACTTAATTTTCCGAATATCTTGATTAGATTAAAGCATATTAATTCCAATATGACCAGTATAAAATCACCCCCTTGGGAAATACTTTTAAAAAATTGTAAAAAGAAGCAATCATTCTCATTGATAGGCTACAATTTGATAATTAGTTCAGTACTATGTAAGGTCCTTGAATACTCTCTTGTATTGGTTTATTGTTATATTATTTACTACCACTTATAAAATTCAACATGAGATAAAAGAGATTGAGACCTTCTGATTTATTTTTATTAATTTTTGATTTTTCATTATTAATTTTTTTATATCTTTGATTTTTCATTATTAATTTTTCTCTGTTTCTTTTCCAAGTTTTATTTTTTTTTCTAAGTTTTTTTTTCCACTTTGAACAAAAAACAATTTTTTTTTCTTCTAAGTTTTTGATAATTTGACCTCGACCCTGACCCTGACCTTGACCTTGACCTTGACTTTGAACTTGACCTTGACCTTGACCTTCGACCTTGACCTTAGGTTAGGTTAGGTTAGGTTTGTTAGATTAGGTTAGGTTAGGTTGAAATTTTTTTTCTAAGTCAGGTGAGGTTAGGTGGAGAAGTCTGGCACATGTTGTCCCAGGACCAGCAATTTATATCTATTTAAAGCTTATTTTGTTTTATGTCCTATCTAGATCTGTCAATTTGCTCTGTATGCCTGTATTTATAACTATACAGCCTAACTATACTTCTGACTACCTTATTGCTGATTGTAGCCTATATTATTATTAAACCGGCTTATATTCAACTGCTCAATTAATTGATAAAATTCAGCAATTTAGGCCCATGAAATATTCTAGAATCTAGTTTCAAGAATAATAAGATTATTTAAATAATTCTTCTTCGCATAAAGCTATATATTACTTCCCAAAATAATTTTTTACTTTACTTGCGGTCACAAACAAGATCTCACTGCCTATCGTCCATTCATGACAAATCCCAATCTGTATTGACTTGTCTATAACTATCAGCGATATACAGCCCTGATTTATACTCACTAATGTGAATTTATGAGCTCTGTTCTCATCATCAGCCCCACTGTTGAATGCAACATGTTTATGGTGCATCCATGGCCATCCATGTTGGGCGCAATGTTCATGTAACATTATTTTCTCTATAACATGTGTCCTGCTTGGCCGCAGTCGATACAGCAAAGATTTGGAAAATGTATAACACTCTTTGTGATTCCTGGAAAAAAAATAGTACCAATTTCCTAAGAGCTCTCCCAGGAGCTCAAACAGTTCTTTGCTTTTGCTGGCTGCAACGTCGGCCGCTTTAACAGTTCACAGTTCTTGTGACTGATTCGTTGTACTCCACAAATATAGATGCAGTAGAGATAGATAGATATAAGGGCTCTGATTATTGTACTAGACGATGCGGTACTGCCACCAATGCCACTCACCACCATTCGCCAAAGTGGTCAGCAATGAAAAATGATACTGGGTGGAATCAAAGGTGATACTCTATCAGAATACCTTATAAATTCTATTAATTTATGTTGCTGCAACTTAATACTATGACCTTTGAGATTCTTCAAATCAGATGTGTATGTACTGGATAATTTATATAAATCTTGAGAACGAATTATTTCCAAAGATTTGATAATCAATGCTGTATATCGCTGATTTATCCAACTTATTCGGTGAAGAATATAGTTGGTCGGTAATCTTAATAATATATCAATACTGGTAATAAAATAGACTATAACAACATTGGTCATGCATGGAGATAGGATAATAAATAGAGGGTACACCATTCAAATAAATATACAATATAATTACACAAAATATCAATTAGCGAATGAAATATAGAGCAACAAGCATAAAAATAACAGAAGAACAAATATATATTGAAAAATATCACAGATAGCTCACTAATGATTGACTTCGCTTTTTAGCACAAAAAATTACCATGTGCTACTTAAATCAGCAGATATATTCTTTCAAATTTTTTGGTCAATTATCAACTTGCTATTGATTGTTGAATAAAACTTCATGAACCTTCTTTCCAAATCAATATAGATAATTAAATATAAATTATAAATCTCAGCATATATTAATATGTATTTCTCAGTGCTGGGGTTCGGCCTCTGGTGAAAATCAGATAAAACGATTTATCTTATGAACATGAGTTTCTTTAAAATCCTTATAATTTACTGATAGAAAGATATAATGAGTGTGCATAAAATTATAATGAATCATATATTAATATATTTTCCCTCTGTGCATATTTGAACATGTAAATCTCAAAGATTGTTCTTAATGAACTTCCTTTCATGTACAATGACTCATGCAAGTTTTGATATTGATTTGAATATTTTAATAACCCTTTGTTGAGCTTACTTCATTCAATCATGAATTATTCGAAGCACTGAGGGCCCCCTTAATAACTTTTCAATTGAACTCACGTGTCAATTTTTCACAAATTATGATGACAATCCGGATTCTTTTCGATGTCCTAGGCCTTTCTGGTGGGCAGCTGTTGTCTTCTCCAACGGGAATATTTAAATTAGAGACTCATGTCTTACTACGACCTCACTGAGTCTTATGAAATTAATTTTCAAATTCAAACTTGGATTCTTTGAAAACATACAAATATTTGAAAAGGGATCTTGTGCTCTATAAATTAGTGGCTGTTCCCGGTGACCTCTGACAAGCAAGTAGGCTCAGATCTACCTCTATTCTTTCCATACTTCCGTATTTTTGAATTTGCATATCATTTAAATATTCAACTCTGATTGGAGCTGGTCCTAGCCTCACAGCTACACAAGAACATGATTCAATATAGTCCGTGCTAATGTCCTAGGTTATTGCATAGAGAGCAAGTATTATAATTTTCCAATATTCATTTTTTATCTGTTACATGAACTGGGTACTGTCTAGTTTACAAATTCTTATCATTTATATAATAAATGAAGTATATTTTTGAATTAACTCGCTTTTACCACTGGTCAGTTACTGTATTTTGATTGGCTTATTCTAAAATTACAAATGTATTCTTGCACTGAGTAGGATATACCACATTACCTTAATATTTTTATTAATTTTACACATTTTGTCCATGCTCGTATGACATAATAAATATATTTGTATTTTCTTAAAAGTTTTTTCTTTTACATCAACATGCCATGCTTGTTACCAACCCTCTGATCACATTTCAAGCTATTCGTATGCGACTAAATTTGCCACAGGTGTCTGGCTAATTCTCAATTTATATGGCTTGACCAATATTATTCAGGTTGCCAACCAGTAAGTATCATAGAACCTAACCTCAAAAATTTATTATTTTATATAATTGAATGAATAGCAATAATATTTTCCTTTTCATTTGGCTGTTCAAAACTGTAGCCTGGATACCCATTATTATCTAATCTCGAGTTTGTACCCAGAGATAGCAATACAGCTATTTATTATTTTATATAATTGAATGAATAGCAATAATATTTTCCTTTTCATTTGGATGTTCAAAACTGTAGCCTGGATACCCATTATTATCTAATCTCGAGTTTGCACCGAGAGATAGCAATACAGGTATTTGCTTGAGACCTATAAAATCTTTTCATTCAGTGATTTTGATAACTAGTCAAAATTATAATCTTACAATGTTTAAATGTTTAAATGTTTGAATGTTTAAATGTTTAATGTTTAAATGTTTAATGTTTAAATGTTTAAATGTTTAAATGTTTAATGTTTGAATGTTTGAATGTTTAAATGTTTAATGTTGAATGTTTAAATGTTTAAATGTTTAAATGTTTAAATGTTTGAATGTTTAAATGTTTAATGTTTAAATGTTTGAATGTTTGAATGTTTAAATGTTTAAATGTTTAAATGTTCAAATGTTTTAATGTTTGAATGTTTGAATGTTGAATGTTTAAATGTTTAATGTTTGAATGTTAAATGTTTAAATTTTAAATGTTAAATGTTTAAATGTTAAATGTTTAAATGTTTAAATGTTTAAAGTTTAAATGTTTAATGTTAAATGTTTAAATGTTTAAATTTTAAATGTTTAAATGTTTAAAGTTTAAATGTTTAAATGTTTAATGTTTAAATGTTTAAATGTTTAAAGGTTTAAATGTTTAAATGTTTAAATGTTTTTAAATGTTTAAATGTTTAATGTTTAAATGTTAAATGTTTAATGTTTGAATGTTTAAATGTTTAAATGTTTAAATTTTAAATGTTTGAATGTTTAATGTTTAATGTTTAAATGTTTAAATGTTTAATGTTAAATGTTTAAATTTTAAATGTTTAAATGTTTAAATGTTTAATGTTTAATGTTTAAATGTTTAAATGTTAAATGTTTAAATGTTTAATGTTTAAATGTTAATGTTAAATGTTTAAATGTTTAAATGTTTTAATGTTTAAATGTTTAAATGTTTAATGTTTAAATGTTAAATGTTCAAATGTTTAAAGTTTAAATGTTTGAATGTTTAAATGTTAAATGTTTAAATGTTAAATGTTTAAATGTTTAATGTTTGAATGTTAAATGTTAAATGTTCAAATGTTTAAATGTTTAAAGTTTAAATGTTAAATGTTTAAATGTTTAAATGTAAATGTTTAAATGTTTAAATGTTTAATGTTTAATGTTAAATGTTTAAATGTTTAAATGTATAAATGTTTAAATGTTTAAATGGTTAAATGTTTAAAGTTTAAATGTTAAATGTTAAATGTTTAAATGTTTAAAGGTTAAATGTTTAAATGTTTTAAATGTTTAAAATGTTTAAATGTTTAAATGTTTAAATGTTTAAATGTTTAAATGTTTAAATGTTAAATGTTTAATGTTTAAATGTTTAAAATGTTTAAATGTTTAAATGTTTAAATGTTTAATGTTTAAATGTTTAATGTTTAAATGTTTAATGTTCAAATGTTTAAATGTTTAATGTTTGAATGTTTAAATGTTTAATGTTTAAATGTTTAAATGTTTAATGTTTAATGTTTAAATGTTTAATGTTTAAATGTTTAAATGTTTAAAGTTTAAATGTTTAAATGTTTAAATGTTTAAATGTTTAAATGTTTAATGTTTAATGTTAAATGTTTAAATGTTTAAATGTTTAAATGTTTAAATGTTTAAATGTTTAAATGTTTAAATGTTTAAATGTTTAAATGTTTAAATGTTTAATGTTTAATGTTTAATGTTTAATGTTTAAATGTTTAAATGTTTAAATGTTAAATGTTTAAATGTTTAATGTTTAAATGTTTAAATGTTTAAATGTTTAAATGTTTAAATGTTCAAATGTTTAAATGTTTACATGTTTTAATTTTTAAATGTTTAATAAGAGAACAAAGATATTGTCAAATTTCACTAAAAATTTATTAAAAACTTCAAAACAGAACCATGGTTTCACATAGTTAACCAATGCATCATCAGCTGTACTGAGGAATGAGGATACAGAAACATTCTTAACATAATCTTAGTAGTCTAGAGCTCCTAAATAATTGGGTGGCAATAACTGAAGTAATGAAAGTAATGAATATTATACATGATATCAAAATATATACACCTTCTTTGTAATTATTTTCTAGGTAATATTGAATTTTCTTTTAGTAAAAGGGATGATTTTTTTTATTATTATTTTTTTACAGCTGGTCTGTCACTCTGTCTCTGACTTGGAGACTGTCTATCATGTCTTTGGTATTTGGCTTGACAATCTATAGGCTATTCGAGAAAAAATTTACTTGAAAGGTTATATTTCAAACTTTTAAAAATTAGAGCAAAATAAAGTTTAACACAAATTTCAATGATAAAAATTAGTTGAATTCCAATGTCCTAGATTCAATACCATAGTCCTATATTGGTTATATTATATTATGTACCAGAAAACCTTGAGAAATAAGATGGAAAATATACAGAATGGCCATATAGGCTACAATAGCTCATTACTTACAAAAATGAGGAACTTGAGAATAAAATGGAAGTATACAATTCAAACAAGGTTTGTTTGATCAAGACTACTCTAATCTGTTAAACTTCTATTGAGTTTTTGGCCAATGGTTATGTGTGCCTATTCATACTAACCTACAATGAGCAGAAATATTGGAAATATGATATAAAGTTGGGCTGCAGCCAAAACCTAAATTAAGTCTCATGAAATTGATATTGAAATGTGTTGTTGCTCATTATACTTGAACAAAATACTGTATATTATACTCTATACAGGGCTAGTAATTACTATTGGGAAAATTCAAACATGATTATTCTGAACTAGTTTATGAAAAGAACAAAAATAGTACTATTGTATCATCTACTAATCAGTGAAAGATTATTCTTGACTATAATGGGATGATAAACTGAAGTAGAAGCTCTCCAAATTTAAAAACTGTAGGATATTGTTAATCAATTGTAAATCTAACTTATAGATGGTTTTCAACTATTCTACTTATGCTACAATTTACAAATTCGGTTTGTTCATTCAGGCTTGTGACTGAGTTATCATTTTCCAATTTGTGGATTTCAATGGCCTCTAATACATCCAGTAGTTTACTTTTCTGGCAGAAGTGGATGTACTCTACATCATGAGCAGGATTGAAGTTGTGGCCAGTGTCTAAGAGGTGTTCTGCAAATTTTGAATTACTGTTACCTAACCTCCTAGCAGTTGAGTGTTCTGCAATCCTTGTTTTGAAAGATCTACCTGTTTGGCCCACATATTTGGTGTCACAATTACTACATTTCAGCTTATACACTCCACTCTTCTCCCAGTCATTGAAGTTGTCTTTGGAAGAATTCAACAGTGAGTTGAGTAAGGGTGCCGTTTTAAAAGATACTTGTAGTCCTTCTTTCTTGATCACATTCCCTAATCTGTGTGAAACCTCCCCTATGTAGGGTAAAGTGATCCAACCTTCCAAAGATTTTGTTGATTGTTGAGAATATACTGTTCTGATGGCAGCTATTTTCTTCTTTTTGTTTAGAAGCTTGTATATTAATTGAGTGTTGTAGCCATTGTTAACTGCTATTTGAAGAATAATGTCCAGTTCTGTTTTGTAGTCCTCTGTTGACATGGGGATTCCAATGAGTCTGTCCAGCAAGAAATGAAATGCTGCTAATTTATGTTGAGAAGGATGGCAGGAGTTTATTGGGATGATAGAATTTGTAGTGGTAGGCTTTCTGAAAATCTTAAAGTGGTGTTTGTTGTCTTGAATGGTTATTGTGAGGTCCAAGTAATTGAGTTGGCGGTTTTCTTTCATCTCTTTTGTGAAACTTTTTCTACTGTGTGTTTTGTTGAGGTCATTGTGGAAAGTCTCTAATTGCCTAGAGGAACCTTCCCATAAACAAAGTATGTCGTCCACATACCTGTACCAGTATTTGATGTTGTTTTTGAACTTGGAGGATCCTCTGAACTGTCTCTCAAAATTGTCTATGAAAATTTCAGCCAGTAGTGGGGAAAGTGGGAATCCCATTGCTAAGCCATCTCTCTGTGTGTAGATTGACTGGTTAAATCCGAAGAAGTTTTGACCTGTGCCAACTTTCAATAGAGTCTTCAATTCTCCTCTTATCTTTGGATCCTGGAACTGTGTCTCATCTAATATTTTCCCAGCTAGTTGAAGGCTTTCTTGTACCAGAATACTTGTGAAGAGGTTGGATACATCAAAGCTAGTATCAAAGGATACTAGCTTACAGTTGTCTGGAACTTTGATATTCTGCAAACTGTCCACTAGTTCAGTTGAATTTCTCACACTGTATTTGGGTTTGAAGGAAGTATAGTTTCTGAACAGACCATTGATTCTAAAAGATAACTTGTGAGCTGGAGCATTGATGTAAGAAACCACTGGTCTGATGGGTATTCCTTCTTTGTGGAGCTTTGGTAAACCAAATAACCTTGGTATCTTTGGATTCATCTGTGTTAAAAATCTCTTTTCTCTGTCATTGAATATACTTTTTGTGTTCCCCAAAGTTCTCCTTAGAGTTGAATTGAATTTTACTGTTGGGTCGGTTCTGGTGGGCTCAAAATTGTTTTTGGTTAAAAAATCCTCAACCTTTTCTATGTACTCTTTTTTTTCCAGAATAACAGTTGTATTTCCTCTATCAGCTTTTGTAATAACTGGATCATTGTCTTATACTTTACTATTGATGGATTTTAATGCCATGATGGAGTTCAATCTATCTTTGTACTTGTGTTCTAACCTATCTTCAGGTTTCCTACTTACCAGGATTGAATCAAGTTTATTGGACAATAACCTATTCTTGTTTATGACAGTATTTTTGTCAAGATGTGCAGCTAGAAGTTGAATGTATTTTTTCTGTTGTTTCTTCAGAGCAAACTTTTTTCCTCTTCCCAGAACAGAAACTTCATCATCACTAATAAAATCTACCCTAGCTAAATTTTCAATTTTGTTTGAAAAAGGAAACTTATTGGAATTGTCCCTAGATTGTCTTCTTTCACTAACTTTAAGTCTTTCCAGATTTGATAATTTCTTTTCTTGAAGTAAAGTTTTCTTTCTCAAATTTTTGTAACAAATGTCCTTGACTTTTGAATCCAAACTGTACCATTCAGTAGGATGTAGCTTTTTGGCTAGTTGTGATTGAAGTTCATAAATATAAAAACTAATGTTGTCCCTAACCTTGTACCAATGTTTCAACTCTGAAGTTACCCACATTTTCTCTGCTTTTTTCACTGTTGTAGAAGCTGACGTCGATTTGCTGGTTGTTTTTAAAGATACATACCAGTACTAAGGTACTAAATCCCTATCTAAACACTGTTGGTTAAAAATAATGTTTCTTTCAGCTATCCCAAACTTTTCACTCAGCTTTAGGTATAATTTCACTTGAACTGCTTGACAGGCACATTTAATAGAATTAGTAGAATTGGTGGTGATGTTGTGAAATCTCTCCATAATAAGAAAACAAAGATATTGTCAAATTTCACTAAAAATTTATTAAAAACTTTGAAACAGAACCATGGTTTCACGTAGTTAACCAATGCATCATCAGCTGTACTGAGGAATGAGGATACAGAAACATCCTTAACATAATCTTAGTAGTCTAGAGCTCCTAAATAATTGGGTGGCAATAACTAAAGTAATGGAAGTAATGAATATTATACATGATATCAAAATATATACACCTTCTTTGTAATTATTTTCTAGGTGAAATTGAATTTTCTTTTAGTAAAAGGGATGATTTTTTTTATGACCACTCTATACAGCTGGTCTGTTACTCTGTCTCTGACTTGGAGACTGTCTATCATGTCTTTGGTATTTGGCCTGAAAATCTATAGGCTATTTGAGAAAAAATTTACTTGAAAGGTTATATTCCAAACCTTTGAAAATTACAGCAAAATAAAGTTCAGCACAAATTTCAATGATAAAAATGAGTTGAATTTCAATGTCCTTTGGTATTAGTTAGTGTATCAGTGTGGATGTGCTTATGGTTTGGGACATCGTTATAACTGCGCGAGGTCTACTGTTCACAGAACTACTAGTATCCATGATGAAACTCTCAAAAATAATATTTTTAATCATAAAAAACAGATGTCAGCATGTCAGCAAACGTTTTTCCGTCTTTTAAAGCGTAATTTATTCATATAAAAGCGGAATGACACTCACTCACTGACTGACTGACTCACTCACTCACTCACTCGCAGAACTGAAAATCTACCAGAACAGAAACGTTCAAATTTGGTAGGTATGTTCAGTTGGCTCTTTAGAGGCGCACTAAGAACGGATTTGGAAAAATTTCCAAAGATACACCCAAAATCTGCTTTTTTCCAGCGTTTTTGTGCGCTTACTCAGCTTTATCGAGAACAAATGTACAAATTCACTACAGGAGCTCAGCTGGGGTATAATAATATTGTGTTAGAAGGACTTTGAAATAACGCCAAAGATACGCCCAAAATTAGCATTTTTTTCTTTGTGTTTGGGTGATTGAATCGAGCGAGGAAGTACTTTGACTTTCTGATGGAATAAAGCATACTCAAATGAATAATCCAGGTGAGCAAAGCGAGCCCGCTGATCTAATTTTTGGACGATCCAGTCGGGGTTCATGGGGCGGAGCCCCCTGGCTAGACGGATATAGCGAGCGAAGCGAGCCTGACGGCTAGTAACAGAATAAAATTTGTGTTATAGGTGTTATTTGTGTTATCGAACATATCGAAAATTTTAAAGAAAGGTTTTCCAAAATATTTTTGAGCAAAAACGGTAATATATCTTGAATGATTATCAAAATACAAGTGATATAAAAGGACCATGAAACTTTTGTCATCTTTGTTATCTTGTTTTCAAGATATTTGCCTGTGAATTCGACTTGAGTTCTAGACTTGTTGGTTGCTTTTTGCAGAGACAAACAAACAATATTCGAAAGAATAAAAGAAGTATTATGTTCTCTTTGCTTGTTGTTAGTAGCCTATATTTGAGATTTCAAGGAAGAATTTTTGCGCAATTACCGAGAAATAAGGAAAAATTTTTGCGCAAATTTTGGTCAAGTGTGTTCTCCGAGAATATCTATTAGTAAATTTAGTACGAACAAGCATTCCAAGAATATTTATAGATATTCTCAGACCTATATCACTTGGTGTGCTCAAATCAACATCATCAATACATCTTTATACTGTAAAATTATAAAGTGATTGCAAATTAATACAATTGGTTTGCTTTCCACCCGACAGTTAAGAAAAATTTCACAAATTTATATTGAAATTTTCTATGTGCTGTACAAACCGCAGGCGTTGCTTTTTTTGGTCAAGTGTGCTCTCCGAGAATATCTATAGTAAATTTAGTACGAACAAGCATTCCAAAAATATTTATAGATATTCTCAGACCTATATCACTTGTTGTGCTCAAATCAACATCAATATCGGTGCAGTTCTCTTAGGAAAATTCGATTTCCACTGACATTAAGTTCCCACGAGCGTGAAAGAAAACTTTTAAGTGCATGCTTGTTTAAGACTAGAGAATACTCATTGGGCAAGTTGATAACCTCTTTAAAGTCTCCTTCACTATCAATATCAATTATGTGTATGCAAATTTCACCACTATCAGGAAATGTTACATTTGTTACTCTAAACCAATCGTAAGCCAAATGGTCAAATCCCCAATTTGCTTGCGGGTCTGTATCAATTGAAAATTCATTAAAGCTTGCGCAATCGAAATAAGCACTCATTTTATCGTCTTATCAGTTCGAATGTTTCAAAGCAAATGACACCTTCTGTTGCTGCAATTCGACGCGTGCTATACTTTCCTTATCTAATGTGATGTTACGTAGTGAAATCCATAGCTCGTGCCAAGGTTATAGAGAGAGAAATGGTGATGAGCTCCTATGTGTTTCTCTCTCACACAAGTAGCAGACTGGTATGCACCCAACTCGAGCCCCCTGGCACGTTGCCGCTTTTTCCTCTATTGCAAAAGCCATGTGTGTTGAGTTTGCTCTCCTTTACTTCGTCATCCGTATACGAGCATATGCCTCTTTCTGCGTAGCGGAGCGCAGCATTTTACGAATGAGGAGTAAAGAGAGAATAGAGAATTCATTCCGTTCTCCACTATGATCGACCGTTCGCTACTACTAGCAGTTGAATTGGATGCTACGAAGTCTGCTTTCCCTCGCCAGCTCTGCTTTCCCTCGCCAGCTATGCTTACAATTAAATTGTTACCGCTCGTTATAGATTTTCTTTTGGGGCTAATACAAACCCAGCATATTGACCAAGACCCATTTTCGATGTAATCAAATCTCCCACCTGTTCCTCAGTCAAATTATGTTGTTTAGCTTCTATCCAATTCATATTAAAACTAACTTTTGCGTAATTCCTTACAATATCGTAGGCCATTTTGTGAATGAATAATTTTAAATAATCTATAAAAGCGGGTGAACATTGCAGTCTCATCACAGTATCTTTTTCAGAATTTGTAATCAATGTTGTTAGTTCATCATTAACCTTTTAACAGCAAGATCCAATTCATCTTTCTTAATAAAATCTTTTAAATCAGTTTTTTGTGCATATTGCTCATTAATTTGTTTAATCAGATCATTAACAGCATCCTTTGTAACGAATTGTTTAATCCCATCAAAAATAGTAGCTTTTATTGCGTCTGCCATTCCAGATAATCTTTTTTCAAATTCTTCCTTAGTTATATTTTTACTAGTCAATTTCTCCAAAACAGTATCTAAATATTTATTATCAATTACTGACGGTTGTGTTTCATTTACTTTAGTAAAAATTTCTGTACTAAGCTGTTTCAGTTTAGTGTTAAGATAGTTTCTGTCCAAGATCTCTAAATTTTTAATTTTATCAGAAATGGCTTTCAATTTTTCGTCCAAATAAGATTTATCAACCTTATTTTTGTCAATACTAACCAACTGGGTTGAAAAGGTATCTGATAAATTTTTCACTTCTCCTAATGCACTCTGTAGAGTTTGTGTTCTCTCTATGATAACTTTATCAATATTTGCACTAAAATTCTGTAATGAACTTTTAACAGCTTCACTGATTCCCTGCTGATTTATTGAATCAATTATAGTCTGTGTTATGACATCAATATTACAGGAAACCTCAGCAGTTGAAGCGGTAGCAGTAGGTGTTTCAATCCGTCCGAATCGATGCAAGGTCATCGTGACACTAAATAATTAGTTTTGCTTCTCTGAGCTCTTCTAGTATAGATGAAATCTCAACATCATGAGCAGAATTCCCAGAAGCTTTTGAGGAATAGAGTAAATTTAATCTTTCCACTAGTTCATCAAAACTATCAAAGTATTGGTAATTTCTTTCATGAGAAATATTTTTGCAAAATTCAACAAACCTTGTCCCTTCTCTTTAACAAGTTTTTTACTGGGAAATAATTTCTGAATCAATTGCGATTTAATTCCATGATTACGTTTAACATAGCCTCTTCGATCTAAATGTACACCAGTAAGTAATAAGATACGTTTGTACTTGTCAAGGTCATCATTATTATAAAGATTTCTGTTTGGTCTCGCTTTGAATAATAATTCGAGTAATCCGCGAGTTAATTGAATTCTTTCTTTATCAACATCTATATATCCATTATCAAATATTACCTGTATATCACTGATATAATACTTTTCACTTTGATGTTTGTATGAAACTCCATAAGTAATTGAATTATTCAACTTTTCGTTATGAAACACTGTTAGGTATTTGCTCAACAAATCATTGATTCTGCTAGCACCAAGTGAACTCCCATCATCATCATCATCATCATCACCATCCTCCTCTCCCTCTTCCTCATCTTCATACTCATCATCATCATCATCTTCATTATCAATTTCCATACTCTCTTGTTCCTCTTTTACTTCTTCCTTTTTAGGTGTAAAATCATGATTAGAATGCAATGTAGATTTGGTTTTTCCCAATTCAATTATAGGTTCAATTAATGGCGAAAGAGATTTCCTATTGAATTCATCCGTTCATTTTTCAAAATTAATAAGGCTTTTATGCTTGTCACTAATCACCTTTCGTAATGTCTTAATCGTTTCTATTAAATTCTCCTTCCTGTTATTTACTAAGCTATTTCCTCTCCTCTTCCTCCCCCTCCTCCTCCTACTCTTATGTGTTTTAGACAACATGACTGCACAAAGAATTATACTCTACTGAGGGGAAAGTATCGTGTCCAGTGAATCCCGATATTTTCCTTCCTTTATAGTACATTCTTTTAAAATTGTAAGAAAATTATGTGGTTTACGATTCCAAAACTGTATGACAAAGTTTACTGAAATCTTTATAAGACATATCTCCTCCAACATGATCTCTGTGAATTAATTTCAGACTCAATAAATCCATTTTAAAAATAATAATCATATTTGCGTTATCTCTAGTGAAATGTTTCTGTGTAGCTCCATAACTCTGAATTAAATATGCAGTGTCAATATTTCGATGTCGTCCCATAGTAAAATATTCTCTTATCTGTGGGACATGGGAAAGTTGCAAGTCATCAAAAATTACCAAGCTATATCCAGGGATACGGTTTGGATGGGGAATTTGGCTCACATCATCTTTCATGTGAAATCCGATATTTTTCAAACCTGCAAATACCTTATTTAAAAAACATATTTTGGTTGATATAAACTTTTGCTAAATAAGTAAATGTGCTTAAATTTTAAACCATTCTCAGCAAATACTAAATTAAATAAGAGATTTGTTTTTCCCCCAGCACTAGGAGATATAATTAACATTCGTGCATTGTGAGGTAGTAGATCTCCATTTTTACAAAATGCAGGCTTTTCTTTATTTGTAATTAAGGTATCAAAGTTAACAATTGGTAATTGGCTCATGATTACAAACGTACAGTACGTGATCTGATAAGCCACTGAAAAATTTTTACAATATTTAGAACAATGACCGAGGTCATGATGACGCTACTTGTGTGAGAGAGGCGTTTCCCAGAGATTGGAATGCAGAGCAACACTCTCCACCTCCTCTCCACATCATCAGACAGATTATGGATGTTCAAAAGATTCTTATATTACGAAATGAGAACCAATTTTTTATGATGTCAAATAATACTTCTAATATATTTTCAACAAATGTACATCATGATATTTACAATAAAATCTTCGATAGATTATTTACAATAAATGTACATGTTATTTACAATGAGTACAAAAGATTATTTTTCATCAATAATTGATCTTTACTAATATAGCTAGGTTTAGAAAATCCAATCCATTTCACTAACAATCCTTTTTTATCACGTTTTAATATTTTTTCAATCAAATACACTTGTCTCTCCGTTTCGTTTAATTGCGTTTTTTTAATTTCTTCTGCATAAAACCGACCACTAATTACTTCACCGTTTAGATCTCTCAGTGAGTAGGTTATAGGTTTGGAAGGAAATATAGAATGAATCACAAAATACTCTGCGCTCCAGTTTATGTTATAAGATTATCGAAAAATAATCGTTTTTTCGAGATTCGCACGATATCGCCTAGCTTAAATTTTGGTTTAATTTTTCAATTTATATCGTCTATTGAATGCAGAATTCAATGACGATAAAACATGTGTACGATCTTTCCTGCGAACATCTTTAGGTTTCATTCTAATTGAACTGTGCACTGTAGCATTATAATTTTGAACCAAACTGTCTAGATTGGTTAACCAGTTTTTTGTTCCGTGCTCAGTTAGATATCTATAAATTTTTGCTTTGAGTGTTCTATTAAACCTTTCAACTATGGAGGCTTTCTTATCGGTAAAAACATGGTAATGTTTAATACTATATTTATCTAATAATGCTTTAACTTTGAATTGAAGAATTTGTTCCCTGATCTGTTTGGAACAGCTTAATGCCCTTATTTTTAGAAATAATTGGTTGGAGAGCGTTAAATACAGATTGACTTGTCTTGTCTTTTAATGGTACACAATATGCAAATTTTGTAAAACAATTAATAACAACTAAGATATATTTATAACCCTTATTAAAACGTGATAAACTTATCATTTCAATAAGGTCTGCTTGAAGGAGATCTTTTTCACTTTTCAGTTCATACTTGCGAGTGGGATAGTTCACACGCGGCACGCTATGAAGCTCTAAAGCTACTTAGATCTAATAATATTCATGATATTACAACAGACAAATCAAATTAGTGGTGTTGGATGATTGTCACGACACATACTGATCAATCAGTTGAAGTGTTGAGACTATAATGACCGAAAGGGAGAGTATTCAGACCATCTTCTGCAATGTATCTTTTATCGTCATAAGGACTCAAACAAATTTTTGCACATTCGACCTGAAACATACTATGGTTATAGGATCTTAACATACTAAATTTTTCTACATGTACACTACGTTCAAACAATGATTTCTTATACAAATTAAAATTAAGTTTTCTACATTTAACCGATGACTTTACTCCTTTTGCTACACATTTATTTACAACCTCGTCATCATTCTCATTACCAACTAAAAAGCTGTAAAGTTTCGATCCAAGACCTATAAATTTAGAGATCGGCCTTGAGCCCGTTTCATCCTTAAACTTACCTACAACTTTATTTCTCTCCATGGAAAAGCAAGGGTGGGCAGGTGGATAGTTGGAAGTATCGAAAAGGGTCAAATTATCTTTGATCAACTGATACACATCTTCGACTTTTAGGTTTAGAAGAAAACTGTCGGTGTCGGTCATACAGAGTTCTAGCCGGTTCCAGGGTACGATTTTTTGTAATTTGCAATAGAAAAAATCGTACATATGGAATTTACTCAACTCCAGTACGGAAAAGCCGGAATAGACAGGTTTGTTCATTTTAAGTTCCAATTTACGAGAGAAAACCGCGATCACGTCCGGACTAATTATTTGCCAGCGTTTGCATAACGGATTTGAAATGTACTTGTCTAATCGTTTTTCGTCTGTAATAATTTTAACATTCATATGTTTCCGAACTGATTGTATAGTCTTACCAAAACAAAGATTACAACATGCCTTAAAGAAGGATATTTCAAATTTATTTTCCCGTTCTGTCTATTCCGGATATTGAAGTCGATGTAGCTTTTCAGCCAGGGAGATTGGGAAAAACTAATGACGCGATGCACTTTCAATAATTTCAAACCGAGCTGAAGGTAGAGTTTTAAATTGACATAGTGTACAATGTACTTTTCACGGTTAAAAAGTGTGTTCATGAGTTTTC
Source organism: Nilaparvata lugens (assembly GCF_014356525.2). Lineage (NCBI taxonomy): Eukaryota > Metazoa > Arthropoda > Insecta > Hemiptera > Delphacidae > Nilaparvata > Nilaparvata lugens. Next base: position 30,039,519 of record NC_052511.1, on the reverse strand, counting down.
TGGTCACTCCCTGACCGTTCTCATTTGTCTGATACTCGGACAGCAATTCCCGCGGTGGAGTTAAGTGTAGCGGCGCGAGAGGGAAGCTGGCATGTTTATCGTGTAAATCTTTCGGGTACTCGAGATCGCATTCAATTATGTAACCAGTTCCTGAATTGCTGTCCAAATTCGCGAAATCAAGTTTGGAAATTTCTTCCTCTGTGAGGAATTTGAAATTCCCAAAAGGGAGGGGTCTGCTCATAGCATCCGCGTAAAGAGAATTAGCATCCACGTAAAGGAGATAATTAGACGGTTTTGAGGGATCGTATGTCTCAGGTAGATGTTTATTATTCGCCTCACAATAACATTTACCGATAAATGAGACCCCGCCTCTCATTCCCGCTTCGAACATGAGATGCATGTCCAGATCTGTAAGTAATGCAATTCGACTTTAGTGTACT
>NC_052511.1:29953980-30038979 GCF_014356525.2 Nilaparvata lugens | reverse complement strand
CTTGAGCCCGTTTCATCCTTAAACTTACCTACAACTTTATTTCTCTCCATGGAAAGCAAGGGTGGCAGGTGGATAGTTGGAAGTATCGAAAAGGGTCAATTATCTTTGATCAACTGATACCATCTTCGACTTTTAGGTTTAGAAGAAAACTGTCGGTGTCGGTCATACAGAGTTCTACGCGGTTCCAGGGTACGATTTTTGTAATTTGCAATAGAAAAAATCGTACATATGGAATTTACTCAACTCCAGTACGGAAAAGCCGGAATAGACAGGTTTGTTCATTTTAAGTTCCAACTTGCGAGAGAAAACCGCGATCACGTCCGGACTAATTATTTGCCAGCGTTTGCATAACGGATTTGAAATGTACTTGTCTAATCGTTTTTCGTCTGTAATAATTTTAACATTAATGTGTTTCCGAACTGATTGTATAGTCTTACCAAAACAAAGATTACAACATGCCTTAAAGAAGGATATTTCAAATTTATTTTTCGCGTTCTGTCTATTCCGGATATTGAAGTCGATGTAGCTTTTCAGCCAGGGAGATTGGGAAAAACTAATGACGCGATGCACTTTCATTAATTTCAAACCGAGCTGAAGGTAGAGTTTTAAATTGACATAGTGTACAATGTACTTTTCACGGTTAAAAAGTGTGTTCATGAGTTTTCTGGTCACTCCCTGACCGTTCTCATTTCGTCTGATACTCGGACAGCAATTCCCGCGGTGGAGTTAAGTGTAGCGGCGCGAGAGGGAAGCTGGCATGTTTATCGTGTAAATCTTTCGGGTACTCGAGATCGCATTCAATTATGTAACCAGTTCCTGAATTGCTGTCCAAATTCGCGAATCAAGTTTGGAAATTTCTTCCTCTGTGAGGAATTTGAAATTCCCAAAAGGGAGGGGTCTGCTCATAGCATCCGCGTAAAGAGAATTAGCATCCACGTAAAGGAGATAATTAGACGGTTTTGAGGGATCGTATGTCTCAGGTAGATGTTTATTATTCGCCTCACAATAACGTTTACCGATAAATGAGACCCCGCCTCTCATTCCCGCTTCGAACATGAGATGCATGTCCGGATCTGTAAGTAATTGCAATTCGACTTTAGTGTACTTCAACATGCAATTCCAGGTGAAGTCCGCGAGGGAAAGAAAATGGTCACATCGAGGCCGTATGAGCTAAAAAGCGTAGACCTCATAGATTCAAATACTGTTGCTAATAACATAACGTCCAAACATAAATAAAAATCGTGATATTCACCCAGATTTTTCAGCTTGAATGTTGAGAACACTCTTTGCGCATGCTCATATTCTTCGCGAGACAGAGGTGTATCAGTTAAGTCGTTATGAAAACATTCAATGGGAGGGAGCGATGTTTCCGCGAATTTTTCGGGACAGCTCATGTACGAGTAGGGATATACTCCTTTTTTCAACAAGAGCTGTCTGTGTTCGCGAGGTGGATCATGAAACACCGAAAATAATCGTTCGAACTTCTTTTCCATGTCTGTACTTTCTACCAAATTACGCACCAATACTTCCAAGGATTCAGACATAAACTTGTAGGAATCTAAAAATTTAATTTTGCCTACTGAAAGTGTCAAAAATCTCTCTGACGTATTTGCGATGCAGGAATTTCTTTTTTACATTTACCGAGCGCTTTCAGAATAAAATGCGAATCAAAACCGGAGAAATTATGAAATAACACGAAATGTACTCCGGAGTACGAGCTGTTAAATTGCAAGAAACATGTGCTGCACATAGGTAATTACCGGTTTCATGTGCATGGTGACGACATTTAATATCGGTTTCTGAGAACGGTTCAGCACAAAGCCCGCAGTTTACTGAATTTTGAAATTCGCGCTCTTCACTTTCGGACAAATGTTGCATCGGAATTTCACGTTTCATATCCTCATACAAAATTTCGCCAAGATCTGTAATTTCCTGAAGAAATTTCTCCATGATTTTTTCGTCTAAACTACTCGATCTATGGAGTACAGGTCCGTAGCGATTTCTCCGTTTACATCTATAACAACGAAACAATACCCGCAAGGAATATGCCGCGCCGTTTTCTTGGTGTAACTACGAGTAATTTCATCGGAATCGGAATCATCATCATCATCATCATTATCAATATTAACAACGTATGTTTCTAAATCCGCGTAAATGGTGTACTTTTTCTTCAACGTCGCGCCTAGTTTCTTGAATTTAATTGTCTCTCCGCGTTTAGGATATGAAACGCGCTGAGATTCAAACTTGGAACAAAGTTCCATATGTTTCAACAAATTTGCTTTACCATCACAATTCTTAGATTTGTTTGATGTGAACCGGTGGAAACAGAAATTGCATACATGTACTTCACCGTGGCATTTTGAAAGGTGGGAGAGAAGACGCGATAGCCCGTTTTTCCCGTTCGCGGTATTTACTAAACAGAAATGAGTTTTTCCTGCATCGCCTTTCAACATTAAAAGATTAATTTGGTGTTTACGCGTGCGGAAAATGCTTGTATGGTAGGGGAAAAACTTTTTGTTGTCATACGCAATGACGTGAATTGCAATGTCCGGATTGAGTATTTCGAATTTCTTAATATCGCGTGTCGTCACCGGGAAATTTACACCTCGCATATTGAGTCTGTGAGCAAACTTGCTCAAATACTTTACAGTCAAGTGTGAGTCCTTTGGCTTCTGATGGAAATATGCGAGGACCGACCATAAAAAACATTTTTCGTCAGAGAGATTTTTGACATTTATAATACATTTTTTGTTTTTCAAAAACTGGGGTGTTTGAATGAAACTGGATGTGTATATAGGATTATATTTAATCACGTTCACATCCAGTGATTCAATTTTCTTCAACACCCATCCGCTCCCATGTCTTACGAAATTTTCGAAAGATGAGAGGATTTTTCTCACAGCCAAGAAAAAATGCTCATTAAAATCTTCATAGTTCTCAAGCACGTTTAGCGCTATGTTGGAGTAACTATGTAGATTTATTAGAGATGAAACAGACTCATCAACCTTGTCATCCAGCACCACTAATTTATACAATAAAACGTTTAAAACTATGTACCACTTTACATTTGCATCATACCGTGCCGCATGCTCCCTAATTATCTCGAAAACTCGAGTTTTCGTCCTCTCAAGCACACTCTCAATGTCAATATCCTCGTCCTCAAAACTGATGCGATGGCGAACTGCGCTTGAATTGATCCCACGAAGTCTGCGTTCCCTCGGCATGATACTGAAAAAACAAAAGAATAATGATCAGGATGGCATAGGCAATTAATAGTATGTGTAAAGGAATGTAATTCACAATCAGTTGTGAATTGGCATTCACGATGTTATCACAAGGACAGATAATGTTACATGAAAGATTGAGATTATTAACATTCGATAAAAAATGGACAAAAACTAGTCAGAATTTGTCGGCAGAAAATATGGCGAAAGACGGTTTTGTATTCGCAAGTGAACCGGATATTGTGCGCTGCGTATTTTGTTCAGTTTGTATAGGAGATTGGGATCAAAATGATTGTGTAGTCAACGAACATGCAAAGTTTAGCCCGAACTGTAGAAGGAAAGGAAATATAACAATTGAAGATGAGAATTACGATAATAATATTCTACGATTATATGAAGAAAGATATTTATCATTTACTAATATGCCAGAAGATTTATCTGTACAAGGAGAGTACTTTGAAAAACTACCTCCACACCATCTACATTGTTACATTTGCAAACCATTAACTGATAGAGCAGACTATTTTGCAAGAAATGGTTATTTCTTACATAACTATCACTATCTACAATGTGTGTTTTGTAAATATATTATCGTTGAACCATTTGAAAAAGTAATGCATTTACCGTTTTGTTTATATGCTGATGAGTGTAAGAAAAAAGAAGCTCATCATACAGATGAAGCGAAAAAATCACAAACATGCAGTATAATGTAGAAGGTTTTTTATCCTCCGAGGACAAACACTGTGCTCGGAGGAGAAAAACTGTGCTCGGAGCACAATTTTCCTCCTCAGAGGATAAAATCGAAGTAAAAATGAACTTACATGTGTTGATGCTGCGTGAATCTCCTCGAGTGTAGAGGTGTAGATAGCGGCCTATGCTACAGGTGTAGATAGCGGTCTATGGTACAGGTGTAGATAGCGGCCTATGGTATGATTGATTCCTCTCAGGTGTAGATACTGCCTTTGACTCCTCGAGTTGAGAGGTGAGAAAATGCTGTGAAAACAATGAAATATTTAATAACTGTAACCAAATATATATAAGTAGAGTACTATAAAGTACAATAAATTATCGCTAGAGTGTGCTTTTCATAATAATAATAATAATAAGCTAGAGCAAGCTAATCTGTTAGTAGTGATCTTGTCTTTGCTGATACAACATCAAGCTACTGTACTGAGATGGATAATGTGTTTGGTGCGGAGTCTGAGTTAAAGTCTTCAGATTTGTGCGTTCAATTCATTATAGATAGACATTTTAATCAATTAAGTGAATACCATTCTGTTCCTTTAGAAAAAATGTTCGGACATTTCATTATTTATCAAAATTTGGAACAGAATAGTTTTGGGCTGTGCCTGTTGTTCTACCCGATCATATTCATATGATTTGTAATTATATCAACGAATAAATAAATGAATAAATAAATAAAATCGTAGGCAGACAATTGAAAAATTACAAGCTTTGAGTAAACTGGAAAATTACATGCTGGTAAACCTCATGATCACAAACAGAGAGGTATGCATAGAATTCAATGTAATAACAAAAATGAGCCTTGAAAAACATTCAAAATTGTTATGTATTTTTTAATGCTGTTTGTAAAAAAATGTTTATTTGTGTTGTAATTTCATTCTTTCTTTTATAGGTGAGTGACGATCGCATTGATAGCCCAATCTTTGTAAGTATAGTATCTCATTAATTAAACTGAATTACAAAATATACATAATATATTGAATTATATCAAAGATCTTCATTTATTTACTTTATAGATTATACCCTGTACGTGGTTTATGAGAGGGATTATAGTGAGAAATTAATTATGCTGGTTTGCTTCTCATAAATCTAATTATAACAAAAGTTTTGCATAACTCTCTGGTGAACCTTAATTGATTATCATTTTTTAATTGATCTTAATCGGCTTTATTCATTAGTTTTATGAGGAACAATACAGTAATTAATATTTATTTTACAGTTTTTAGTGCTAAGTAGAATGAATTTTGTTTTTTGTCAATTCGGATCTTAATCTTTCTAAATTCAAAATCAATTGTTTCATGTGTTTGTATTCTGTTTCAACGTGGAAATTAGTGAAGAATTGAAAAGTCGCACGTGCATAACCTTTATTTGGACAATTTATTTTATGAAATTGGGATGAAAAGAAGTTTTGGACTGTAGTCTGGCAATAATTACACAGTCTATCAATAGAATTAAGAAGGTTATAATAGAAAACAATGCTCATTTAACAAAAGAACAATTAAATAAACTTATCTGGAATTTTTTACGAGATTCTTCAGATGAAACAGGCTTAGAACAAGATTGACAAAGAAAGATCAAAATCAAGTATGTGTGCAATATTGTAAATAAATGAAATGCATCAACTTTGCTACTGGTTGGTTAAATATTAAAATGCGTTATCTCATTGATGATAGAAAACACTGTCAAGATAAGATTCATGTTTGAAAAATGAGCTCCTCTTACTTCCTTGTTGAAGGATCTAACATGGAGAACAATATTGTCCTCGGAGAAGAGGAAAATTTAAGTAAAAATGAACTTACATGTGTTGATTTGACGAAATGAAATAATCGGATATGCTTCTCTCAGCTCCTCGACTCGGTTCAGGTATTGTTCCAGCTTAGCTCCTCGGCTATGATTTTCTCGATGCAGGTAAGTTTCCCTCACGAGAGCACAACTGCTTATGAGACCGAGTAGTGAGGTGAGAAAATGCTGTGAAAAACAATGAAATATTTAATAACTGTAACAAAATATATATTATAAAAATCAATTTAGTGTTATTTCACAAAAATATGAGAATGTAACAAAAATTTTTACTTACAATCAATAATGTTAGCGTCGAGCTAAACCTCTGTGGAGTATGCAGTGCTCGCCAATTGTGATAGGCCTCCTCGGCAGCTAGTACGTGTAGACAAGTGCACTCAATCACTCTCCAAGTTGCATTAAGTGATAAGAAATTAAAAATGTGTTTTTATATATAGCTTGATGTACGCACAAGCTGACATCACTCGGTCGCTCACTCACTCAAGGCCGGGCAACGCCCTCCCGACCTTCACAAGGCCGTCCCGAGGAGCAGAATGGATTCACTTCAACTGGCAGTATAGGAAGGCGGGATTAAAAAGGAACTCACGACTGATTTCTCTTTCACATGGCTTTCGTAATAGAGGAAAAAGCGGCAACGTGCCAGGGGGCTCGAGTTGGGTGCAAGCCACATATAAAGTGACATATAAAGTGAATAATATGGATTCACTTCAACTGGCAGTATAGGAAGGCAGGATTAAAAAGGAACTCACGACTGATTTCTCTTTCACATGGCTTTCGTAATAGAGGAAAAAGCAGTAGCGAGTAAGCGAGAATAGGAGATAACGCATGGGGCCATCTGTTTTTGAAATGCATTTCAAATAGATGATCTGAATAGATGAATTCAAAGTATTATTCCAAATTAATAGAAAATTTCCATTTTTCTTTTAGATTAAGTTAGTGTAATGATTAATTAATTAACTTTAGTTAATGTTCAACCATTGAGTTGAAAGGTAATGAAAATGGTGGTATGTAAGAGAAAGCAAAGTGGAAGAAAACGAGGGAGAGGCTTCTTAAGCTCGGCCGCGAAAGTACTTAAGGGGGCGGCAGGGGCTGCTACAGGTATTACTTCAACTATTTTAAATAAATTGATCGATGTAACACCCTTTGAAATCCCCATAGCACCTGGCTACCAGTATTGCGGACCAGGAACCAAACTTGAAAAGCGATTAGCACGTGGAGATCCTGGAATAAACAAACTTGACCAGGCTTGTAAGGCCCACGATATAGCATATTCACTAAATAGTGATAATTCTAATCGAGCCAAAGCTGACAGAATTCTAGCGAACGCAGCGTGGGAAATTTTTAAAAATCCGAAAACTCCCCTAGCCGAGAGAGGTCTCAGTTACCTTGTTACGAATGTAATGAAAGCTAAAAATTACTTTGGTGGTTCTTTGAGAAAGAAGAAGAAGAAGAAGAATGAGAGGAGAAGTTATACTAATGATATTAGACGCAAGGCTATAGCTCAGTTGAAACAACATATAGCAGGTAAAGGGTATTATTTGAAGCCGTACCCCCCGCTTAGTGGTGGGCGACTTTTAATTCCACCCCCACCCCCACCATCATCATATGGTGTGAGTTTATTCCCTCAAGTTAAGAAACGTAGAACAACAAAGAAGAGTAGGAAGAAGAAGAAGAAGAAGAAGAAGAAGGTATGAATATTGAAGGAGAATTGAGTAACTATGATTTAATGGATTGGGCTAGCTTATTACAAATTCGTTTAAGAGGAATATATATGCTAGATGCATTACCCAAAAAAATTCTAAAAAACGAAAATGCGATCGTGAATTTGGACAAGCACAGCCAACCGGGGACACACTGGATTGCATATAAGAAGGTAGGAAGTAATGTATGGTATTTTGATCCAATTGGAAATTTACAACCTCCATACGAATTGGACAAATATTGGAAAAAAGAAAATGGAGTAAATATATTTTATAATTTGGATCACCTGCAACCATTAGATAGTGATATTTGTGGTCATCTCACGTTATTGTTTCTTGCAAATCAGTTGTAATTAAGTGTTTGTGTTGAACACACAAGATGGTCGTTATAACGTTAAGATCAAAGTCAAGTAACCTTTACGAACATTTACAAGAAATTATAGAATTGGACAAAAATAGTGAATGGGAAATTGGTCTGATTAATTTTTGTAGTTACAATAGTATTGCAAACATAAACAAAGGAACAAATTCTAGCTTCAAATATGGTGATAAGTTAATCTTGTTGGATACCGGTGCATATGAACTTGAAGATATTATAAAATCTTTAAAGAATAAATTGAATATTGATGGGAAGAAGAATAGACTTATTATACGTGCAAATGCAAATACTATGAAGATTGAAATTTATTCTGATAAGCCTATTGATTTAACACGCTCTGATTCGATTGCTAAGATACTCGGTTTTGATAATGTAGTTTTACAAGCAAATAAATGGTATTATTCCAAACATCTGGTTAACATATCGAGCATTGATGGTATTCTTGTTGAATGTAATTTAGCATGTGGCAGTTATTCTAATGGAAAAGAAAAACATATAATCTACGAATTTTTGCCAAAGGTTCCTAGCGGTTATTTAATAAATGAAGTACCCTCTCCAATTATTTATGTACCTTTGAATACACGTCGAATTCAAACTATTAATGTAAAGGTAACAGACCAGAACGGATCGTTTATTGATTTCCGCGGAGATACAATTACAATTAGACTGCACATACGTGAAAAACAAAAGTAATGGGATATCTTATTTTCAACCCGCGTACACGTAGTACGTGTACGCATAATCAGGACCTTAGTAGAGAAAAGGTCGCGATAGCGTCAACATCTAGTAAACATAATAATAGGGCGTTATCAGCTAAAAGTGCGAGAACTTTGGAAAGATTAGGTTTTATAGTTGATTGGCGACATGTCAGGAGGGGCCGCAATTAGTGATATTCTGGACGTACAGACAGAGCTTCAGTTTTATAATGACATAACCAAATTCCAGTTTCATACACATACAGTTTATTCGGGTCAAGAGATAAAGAACTCTGATGAAGCTCGAATTGGAATAAATTCACTGGATGTTTATACTCTACCTTGCAAATCTTTTATATTAATTGAGGGAACGGTGAGCTGTACAAAGCCGGCAACCCCTGCGATTAACGAAAGTGGGGTAACAACTGAAGCGGCTGGTGCACCCGTTGCGGCAGACTATAAATTAAGCAGTAACATAGTGGGCAACCTTTTTGATGAAATACGATACGAATTAGCAGGTCAACAAATTTCCAAATCAAGATTAATTGGTTTAACTTCTACAATTAAAGCTATTCTTGTGAAGAACGCATCTGATAAAAACACATATCATTTAGCTGGTTTTGACAGAGCAGGATATGAGCTAACAGATAATAAATTCACTTTCTGTGTGCCGTTGAAATTAATCCTTCCATTTTTTGAAGATTTTCAAAGAATAATTTTAAACTTGAAACAAGAGCTTGTATTATTGAGGTCGCCCTCAGACCTCAATTGCGTCGAGTCTGCAACCGGTACAGAGGTTAGTGTAAAAATTACTAAGCTCCAATGGCGGATGCCCTACATTACTTTAGAAGATCATGTGCGATTGAAATTTTTGAGACTGCTCGATGCCGACACTCCACTGAAATTAAGTTTCCGCCATTGGGAAATTTGTGAATTACCAAATTTGCAAAATTCACTTGTTCATTCTTGGTCAGTACGCACGACATCGAATTTTGATACTCCAAAATATATTATAATTGCATTTCAAACTGATCGAAAGAATAAAATTAAAAAATCAATATCTAATTTTGACAGCTGTAATATTTACAATGTTAAAGTATATTTGAATAGTGAGTATTATCCATACGAAAATCTGCTAGGTAAGAAGGAAGTTTTATACCGGATGTTCCTGGATTTCGCACCCTCGTATTATAATCATTCAATCAATAGCGAACTCGGAACAGAAATCGATTTTAAAACGTTTTGTGAATCAACACCGCTGATTGTTGTAGATTGTTCACACCAACCAAGTCATTTGAAATCATCGACAGATGTTCGTATTGAAATGGAATTTAATAGTGCAGTACCTGCAAATACTTCCGCGTATTGCGTTTTAATTAGCGATCGTGTGATGGAGTACACGCCACTCACGAGCATGGTGAAAGAAGTTCAGTAATTTGTTGATAGAGTGCATCACTGCAGGTTATATAAGGTGTGTACTGCGCCAAATGTAAGCCATTATCAGTTTTACCTTTGAACAGGAATCATGTCCTATTCTTTGTGTTCTGATATTTTGGACAAGCCACAAACTCGCTCTATTGGTATCCAGTGTGATCTTGATTCTGATATTTTGGACAAAGCTCAAACTCAGTCGTCGCTACTTTACGATATTGAATCAACAAATTTCTATTATGAACCAAGGAGGAGTAGTACACCAATCCAGAAGTCGGGAGAGGAGGAGGAGGAGGAGGGGGCGCCAGAGGTGGAGGAACAGAAACGAGAAGAGGAACAGAAAGGAGTGCAAAAGCAGACACCTACGAAAATTGCTACGGTTGATCTTCACTGGTTTAAGCAAACTTGTAATCAAATTATTGTAAAGGAACTTGCTATTGTCGATGAGAGCAATAATTATGTTGTATTTCATTTCAAATCACCATTTCCAAAGATGGAATTGACTACAAAATTGTTTAACGACGTAACATGGCTGGAACGTAACTATCATAAAATAAAATGGAAGATGGAGATTTGGAATGGAATGAGACAATTATCCGTGAATACCTCGCAGGTTATGAAAAAATTTTTACAAAAGGAACTGAAAAAGCAAAGTTTTTGAGAAGATTGCATTCTAACGTACAATGCATACCGGAGGACTTTCTCAAGCCCGATTTCAGCTTTTTCACCACTTCGTGGTGTTATGATGCATGTAAGATACATAAGTATAGACCCGATGGAAGGTGTGCGTTGTACAGTGCCCAACATTATAATTCTTTGCTGTTTAAAAATATGTATCAAACAAATAATTTCTTGTGCGAGAATACTCGTATGAAAAGTATGAAATTGGCGCCTATGTATACGAATGCTCAGAAAAGAAACTTTGCACGATATGGATTCTTCTACAACGGAAAGGAATTACAGTGTGTTTATTGCTTGCATGCACTGAGATTGCATAAAGCTCGCACGTGTTGTCTGTCTACAATTATTAATGAAGAAAGACCGTTTAATTATTCTATAATAGTGCCAGCCTACACATAGTTTTCTCCATTCGCTCGACAACGATGGATCCGGCAAAGTGGTTAGCTGCTGACCACCAGTTGGAAGTGAGGTTAAAAAACTGCATAGACTGGTATGACGAATGCGAAATTGCAATTCAGAAATCATCTAGTGAAAATTATAGTTTGGCGAAACAATTAAAGACATTTTTCTAAGCACAGTTAATTTGAACGATATAAGAGACTATTTGTGCTATTACCGTCCATACAATTTGTCTGTAGATAAATTGATTAAAATTGAAGATGAAGTTATGATGTATTGTTGTAGTGAAATGTTGTAAACAAATATATAGATATTTCCTCGAACATTTTGGTTTAGTATCAGTGTAGACTTGATTGAGTGAGGACGCGAGATACGCCCCCCTCAGACACAACTGTTACAGCTAAGTGCACATTCCTACCTTATCAAGAGATACGCCCCCCTCAGAGCCAACTCTGTTACAGCTAAGTGCACATTCCTTCCTTATCAATTTTATTGTTCATAACATAATCGAGGTCATGCAGTGTTTTAGCTTTGCTAAATTCAAAAAATTATCTCGCCTCTTGATGTCAATTTCATTCAATGAATTTGATTCTATTGCAAAAAATATTAAATTTTCAACAGGATTCCAAGGCAATGATGTTGATCAAGCGTTAACAAAAACAGAAAATGTACATTTTCCAATTTTATCTGAGATTTTCGAATTATTGGACATACTAGATACAGGTCATCTACATTATTGTAGTGCAAATGATTTCTCAACTATTGTTACAAATTCCGATGAACTTTGGAAATGCTTGTATGACATTGCAGATAAAAAATGTAAAAGATCAACTTAGATCATTGACCTCTCTCTGTTAAGACATCAATAGAGCTGATACCCCAAGTGATATAGGTCTGAGGATATCTATAGCCATTTTTGGAATGCTTGTTCATACTAAATTTACTATAGATATTCTCGGAGAAACACTTAAAAAATAACGCCTGCGGTTTGTACAGCACATAGAAAATTTCAATATAAATTTGTGAAATTTTTCTTAACTGTCGGGTGGAAAGCAAACCAATTGTATTAATTTGCAATCACTTTATAATTTTACAGTATAAAGATGTAACAGATTCACTCAGTATAAAGATGTAACAGATTCACTTTAATTTGACAGTAGAGAATTTTTCCCTCAAAGGGAAATTATACAGATTCACTCAGTATAAAGATGTAACAGATTCACTTTAATTTGACAGTATAGCATTAGATGGATTCACTTTAATTTGACAGTAGAGAATTTTTTCCCTCATTTAGCATTCACTTTAATCTGTCAGTATAGCATTAGATGGATTCACTTTAATCTGTCACTATAGAGAGAGGGAATTTTTCCTCCAAAAAGGGAAATTTTTTTTTCCCTCACTGAGAGAGAGAGATATATCTCTCTCTTTTCAACCCCCTCGTCCTCACTGGGAGAGGGGAGATAAGATAAGGAGAGGGAGAGGGAGAGGGAGAGGGAGAGGGAGAGGAGAAGGAGAAGGAGAGGGAGAGGGAGAGGGAGAGGGAGAGGGAGAAGGAGAGGGAGAGGGAGAGGGAGAGGGAGAAGGAGAGGGAGAGGGAGAAGGAGAGGAGAGGGAGAGGAGAGGGAGAGGGAGAGGGGGAGGAGAGGGGGAGTTTGCGCATGCGCAGAGGGGGAAGGGGGAGGGGGATTTGCGCAAAAATTTTTCCTTATTTCTCGGTAATTGTGCAAAAATTCTTCCTTGAAATCTCAAATATAGGCTACTGTTGTTAGTTCTAGACTAGACAGACTTTTCAACAATCGATTGGCTACGGCTATCTATCTCCAAACTTGTAGGAATGGTTGATGCCTTTGTATTTGCACTTCTATTCACTCACTTACTCTCTCTCCTAGCGCTCTCGCTTCTCACACTGTACTGTTTTTAGCAGAGAGTATAGAATGTTACATTCTATCCTCACTGGTTTTTAGCCCATGTCTGGCTGATGGGATGGGCTAGCAGAGCTGACTTCGGCCGCCTCTTAAGGTACATACAGACTTTCGCTCTGCTCTGCAATTGAACGTCACTTGATCAAATCGATTGATGATCGATTGATGATTGACCGGGGAGCAAGAGTGGAACGCGAGAAGAGCTAACATCTCCCGTAACGTTCATGATTGGTGTGACTTCTGAGCGAGGGCGTAGCGATTGCGGAGCGATGGCTGAACGAGGGCTGAGCGTGCGCTGAGCGGGTTGGAGGCGCATATATCTGTATGCACCTCTATAATAAATTATCTTAGAGGTCTTAAGATGCACTATAATTTTCATAAGAAAAATTTTTCTCCAAAAATGGAAATAGTATATTTTATTAGACAAAATATAAAACTATGAGGTGGAAATTTCCCAATTTTCTGGTTTGCATGGGAATAACTTCTTGAACAATAGATATAGGTACGGTAAAATAATGAATGACATTAATTGTAGATTCATTGACCCTTAAGAGGATTAGATCAAAGTATCTTGATTTGGAGACGAAATATGCTCGTTTTAAGAAACCATTGCATCATCTACTCTGATGAGAGTAGATTTTAAAAAGTATCAAACACATTCCCCTTATATAAGCTTTTTAATGAGCTGCCATGCTTTAATATTCAACTCCGTTCAGGTCTAGAATGGGCATATTGAGCATATCGATTTTTCTATTTCTCACAAGGCTGACCATGTTGCTTATTGACTGTGTAGGTATTGTCACAGTGAGATTCGCCAAACAGCTTTGATAAGCAACTTTCTATAATAATAAGCTAAAAATTACAACTACCCACCTTTATTGGCTGTTGAAATAACAACAAAATCTATGATATATTCATTTTTTAAGATCCAGATTCACAAACAGTTGTAAATGGTTTTCGAATAACCTATAACAGCATAATGAATGTTTGTTTACAATAAGGGTTAGTTTCTCGATGCAAACTGAGCCGGCTACCTTATCAGTCAGCTGATAACCGGCGTGTTTGTTTCTGATTGTTGACTGCTTGCTTCGATTTTCAATTTTATTATGTTGTTCATTGTACATTCTGACCTGCTGAAAAATCTGCTCATTGTTCCCCTATATTTGTTTTGCTTGTTTTCTCGTTTTTATTTGTAAAATTATTTATTTATTCTATATGGCACACCTGAGCTCATTTCTTCATTTGTAGCCATCCTATTGGTAGATTTGTTCTTCTGACCAGTGATTGGTCATTAACTGGTCATGTGACCTTTTCTTCCCCAAACCTAGCTTCTCAATTTCGGAGAAGAAGGAAGAAAGAGAGAGATTAACTGAGCACGCTAAAGGAGAGTCGTTTGTAACTCCTATTTGTTATTTTTTGTCGTTTTAAATGTTTCATTGTTAAATTTATGTAAGAGTGCAGTTAAATTCAATCAATGTAGAGTCCCCGCGACGTTAGAATTTAATTTGATTACCAAGTCTCAGTTAAAAAGGAGTTATTAATTATTATTAAAATCGCGAGCCAAATAATAAAGCCTAAAATGATGCCATGCAGCCTGACGAAAGATGCCAGCTATGCAGTGAACAAATCTTCATGAGTGAGTGCGCGTATATTATGGGTCCATATAAATGTGAGTGATTTATAATATCATTATTTCAAAATCTCTTCGACTCAATTTTCCATAGACAAACTGGTATATCGTTTGTAAAAATTCTGACGTTACACTGTCCAAACTTGAGTCGGGCAACCCTTGGGTGAAAGCACTACATGCTCATCCTTAATAAATTTATAAACTTGAAAGAACTCTTTAAAATTCAAATTATATTGTTTATGGGCTTAACCCTTCATTATCAAATTCATTTATTAATTATTGAACAAACAATATTCTTATATGATTTAGTGAATTTGAATAAATGCAACTTGTCATCATATGTTGTTCCTTAGTGACCCTGTGTTCGACCTTGCTTATAGCTTATTTATTTGCTAATATCATATTCATTTCAGAGGTCAATGGTAACCCATCATCGAGCTACTTGATCTTGAGAAAATATAGTACAATATTAATCCTTCGATTAATTGTCAGGAGAATAATCTAGTATACTCTAGACATTTTTTCCTATTTCGTGTGACAAGGGTACTTCCCAAAACAGGAATTAACCCTCGGATAAGTGCCGTCACCGACAGGAGACTGGTATAACCCTCACAGTATATAATAAAATCTCTACATTTTACACTTGTACATATGTATTTCCACGTTATTTGATTGAACCAATGATATGATTGAACCAATGTATTTTTTTATAATTAGTATTATATTGTATTTTTGACGTTTCCAATTGCAATTTTTTATGTGCTCAAAGGAATAAAAAACATTCTTATTCGTATTCTTATTCTGAAGATAGGATTGATTAAACTAGAAATTATTCATGATCAATCAGCTGACAAGTGAATTATTCATTGCATGCATTACACAGATGTTTGGAGAAGCCATATCTATTTCTATGTGGTTTCAGTATTGTTGTTTTGCAGTCATGGTATTATTATGCAAGCCCATCAGTATCAAAATCCTCACATTCGAAAGAAAAAATTAATAGGTTATACATATAATCAAATTAACTATAAAATGCTGGAGAAATGATAATATTTTTGACTGAAAAACATTAATTTTTAAATATTTGAGGAATATTTTCATATATTGCTGGACAAAATCTTTTGTACCTTTACTGATGTATACGTGACAAGGTAGAAAATTCTCAAAGTTTCATTCCGATTGGTAGGGTAGTTACGGTATTGAATACATTAGGCTTAGAAACATCAATCTTCTGGATTTACCCATAGATTGTTCATAATTAATCATATATAATGGATTATGTGATTTTTATACTCACATTGCCTTTTGGCCGTCTATAGTTGTTTGATTTGGTGAATCATTGGGAATTCCTATCTTTATGGAAAATCCTCCTCCAGAATTTGAAATTTTCTTCTTCACTGTACTCCCATTTCTGCAGGAAAATATCAGATTCATTGGATAATTTTTGAAAGTGACATGTTAAGAACTAAAATTTCATTGTGGATTAAGTAGCTAAGCTTTCTATGAGTATAAGACAAAAATATCTACGAGATGAATGCAGCTTTAAAAAACACCACTACCCAATTAATTCTGTTGTAGGTTTTTGTGGAGATTATTTTTCGTGGAGAACACATTTGTAGGTTAATCTTAGGCATAATTATTAACACATTTACAGAACTACAGTTTCACGCTGAAGCCAACCCATCATTAGCTCTACAGTCAACACAGAAACAGTGTTTTCTAATTATTAAAAAGGTCCACATCAGTATTTCTGTAATCAACAAATTTTATCAATAAATCAATTGATGAATTTTATTCGGAATGAAGTTACCAATGGCTTTTTCTTACCTGAAAATGTTTACATTGCTCCTGAATGTTCAAGCCTGAGATTATATAGTATTAAATAGCTTTCTGATGCACATAGCGTGAATTTTTTTTGTTGCCAGATTCATTATTGGATTAATATGATTGCTATCAAGGCCTAAGGGTCTAGGGACCTTAAGAGGCTACTTAGTCTTATCAGGCTCCAATTTGGAAAATAAATCAATACTTACTGCTCAGAAACCAATAGAACTAGTACACACACACCAAACAGCAAATCCAGAAATTTATGCTGCATTATAAGCACTCACTAAACAGACTAAGTATTAGAGCTTGAGCAATGAACTACTTATGATATTGAATGAAAACTACCAAGACATTGAATTCATTTGCATAATGAATTTGAATTATTATTAACTTCGAATTCGATTGAGTTCCATTTCAATCGTTCTACTGTGTTAAATTCCACTCTGCTAGCAACTCATTTTACTACATCATTGCTGATAATTCTTCGCAATTGAAATATTTTATCAGTGGATCTTTTCTAGATCCAGCTATCTCTCACAATTGAATCACTCTTGTGATGTTTCTATATTTTCATTTGCGTCTATGTTTGTTTTCCATTTTGACTATGAAACTTCCAATAATGTGCATTGATAAAGTTATTCCAAAAAGGATTAGCGCTAGGGATGTCAATCCCGGGATACCTAAAAATCCCGGGATTTTTCAGGGTCAGTCCTGGGATTTTCGGGATTGTAAACCTGTGTGTGAATCATATTTTTCCAAAAAAACAATTCAATATTGAATTTATTTACGGTGATGAATATGAGTTTTTATAACTAATTTATTGTTCCAAGTGTTTGACTAATTTATTCTACAGGCACAGTTGCATATACATAATATTGATTGTATACTGTACTCTTTACTGGATTTATAGAATTCGCATTATCAGTTCGCATAATTGGCAGAATGATTGTTGATCGGTTGATATGATTGTCTCTAAACTTGTTTCTGTTCACACAGCACCACAATTACAAGTCTAGACGGCGCAATATTTGCAATAGTGCTGCTGGCATTTCCTTGAAATGCATTCCGAACTTTGAGAAGACTTCAGAAATCAGAAATAAAAAACCATTCACTCTCTGTCTAATTATTCCTCTTTTCTTCTCTTCCTCTATCATTAGTAGAATATCTAGTTGAAGTAAATATTATAGTTGCCTCTACGAAATAATTTCATTTAGTAGTGTAGTGGTTCAGCTGTCGCGTTGTTTGGTCGGTATGGTGTTACGGTCTTACAAAAAGTGTTCTATTTTATTATTAATTGAAGTGATATTAATTCACTTCACAGTACTTGACGTAATTAAAGTGTGAGCTCTATCCCGTCCTGATGTAGTATCGAAATTCTTTCGTTCTACATAAAAAAGACTCTGATGAGTTATCTTGCTTTCCTCAGTTCTCACTATCATCTAGGATACAGCAAATTTAAGGTAGGACATGAAATTAAACAATTACTCCTAATCTTGAAAACATTTATAGAAATAGAATGTTCAATTTTAATATTATTCCCAAGTATTTTTTTTTTCATTTTAATAATAGCCTCTCTCTCTTTAATGGGCCCTTTCTCATCTCCACACACTGTTACTGAACATCTAATTGGGAGGAACGATCGGTTAAAAATGCATCAAACTGATTTTTGCCAATCCCGGGATCAGTCCCGGGATCCCGGGATTGATATTGGATAATCCCGAAATACCGGGATAAGAAATCAGTCCCGGGATTGACATCCCTAATTAGCGCTCAACTTATCTTCTTATTATTGGATTGATTCCATATGTTCATATTATTATTGGTAGGACAACCTGTTTATTTAACTCAGTTATTTAGATTGCTCCGATTGATCATCATTATTTAGAGGTGTGATTAATCAACATACCTTTATCTTTCACTCTTATTCTGAGATGAAATATTATAGCAGCTTAGCCTACGCGTTTAGGAATTCATTCCATGTTATTTTCAGCTCAACTCATTTTGCATAATCAGGTGTCATTAACACATAATACGTCACATCTATTAACACAATTTTAGAACGATGTTAAAATAGGAGATGGTCATTAGAATATATTATGAGACTTGGGTAAAAGTTGCTGGAGAATTCGCATACCTCTTCGGCCGCTAGAGAAAAGAGAGGCTTCAAAAAGAGGCTGAAGAGGATCGTAAAGAGGTCATAAAGGGTGCTCATAAAAGTAACGATATTCAAGATCCAAATTATTTGAGGGGGTGGGTTGGATACCAAGGAGAGGGAGAGGGAATAGACTGGAGAGTCCAGAAGGCAAGGCGACACTAAGCTATTTGTAAGGGACGTGAGGTTTACGAGGTACCCCATAAAGCCTCAAGGCGCGCATACACTCACCACTCACCCCGTTACCACCGTACCACTAGAAGTGGTTTGAACGGTGAGGGGAAGGGTCGACTGAATGAAATGAGGTTATGTTGCGCCATTAAAGACATGTTATGAGTGAGAAGAGGTGGAAGAAAGAAAACTGGATGAGGAGGAAGAAAGAAAGGAGAAAACTTGAGTAGGAGAATGAAAAGAGAAAAATTTAAAAAATAAGTGAAGGAAAATGGCGGAACGGAACAAATGGACTACTCAATAAAAAATCAAGGATGGGATAATTAGTAAGAAGGAATGAAAAAAGGGAAGATGAAGTGAGTTGGAGAATGAAAAAACGTGTGAAGGATTTAAGAAGTCAAGAAAAGAAATAGTTTAAGTATGTGGAAGAACAAGAAAATTGAAAGTGCGAGGAGGAAAAGGGAAAGTAAGTATGTGAAAACATGGGAGAAGAAAGAATGGAGAATAGAAGAGAGTGACAGAAGAGAATAGGAAAGAAACAAATAGAGAAGAGTGTGTGATAGAGGAATAAAGGCTTGTAAATTGATGATTGGAAGTTTTATATATATCTTAAATTTTCAGAATTCTAGTTTAGTAGAGAAATAATTAAATGAGAATGATAGGTTGATGTTATTTTGCCTATATTACATACTGTATACACATACATATTTATATAATTATTCGTGTGAATATTCTATAAAGAATCCTCACCCCTCACCATGAATTCATTGAAATATCTGTAGCATATTCCTTGGTGTTTCAATCCACATTACTTGCCTATTTTTATTCTTCCAAGTACACCTGGAAGAGAAATGTGTGCTAATTTCTAGACTAACGTGAGAAGCAAGGTTACTTTACTAACCTGGATTCACGGTTCAAGGAGCACTCCCCTAACGAACCTAGGCTATTTCCATTCAAAGATCAAAGACAGGGCTTGGCCTATTAAGCGCTGAGCGAGGCTTTTCAGCAATTTCATAGCGACTCACAGTTCGCATGTCTTTGGCGCTTATCTTGAAGGAAGATGGTTATAAGCTAAGCACGCCCTTCCTTGTTCACTTACCTCAACAGACCGCGACCTTATCCAACCACAGACTAACCACCACCACTCCACATTATATTTAATTGCTACCGCAACCCAACTTTCACTTCCCTCTTCTTCATTCAGTCTTATTCTGTTTCATCCTCTAAATCTTTTTTCTCCTCCTTTCCACGATTTTCAGTTTTCTTCCTTGTCAACCTATTCCATTCTCTTATCTCTAGGCTATTGAATCCTACTCTCCATTTAATGGAAAGAATATTGTGAAAGGATAGTGGAAATATTGAGCTAAGTAGTGAACGATGAACTTACTCCAGTCTTTGTTTCACTGAGAGATCTTAGTATGTAATTTGTCTCAATTTCTAATTAGTAAATGATCTGACCCATTGACGTTATACTTCTGAATTCATCCAATCAGGCTGGTAAATTTTACGTGCAGCGGCCATTTTTCGTCCGCCATTTCCACAATCGCCACCACAGACACTTCCCACGCCACAAGTGCTTCCTCCAGTTAGTTGGCCTGATATTGGCATAGTGGAAGGTTCGGTTCGCGTGCGTTTTGTGTCGATTTTATCGTATTATTCAAAAGTTTACGTATAGGTAGTAACTGAGGGTATCTGATAACGGCATTCCTACATATGAGCAGTCATTGCAGACAGCTTTTTGAGTGACATTCCAGCGTCCTTGCTGTCTTAGTTAGTTCAATTCATTTCAGTTAGTCCTGTTCATTTTTATCAGTGGGTTTAGTACATTTTAGTTACCTAGTTCATTTAGTTGCTGTTAGTTAGTTCATTTTATCTATTCAGTTGATTGGTTAGTTCATTTCAATCACTTATTCTACTTCACAATGAGTGAAAAAACATTTCTGAATGAAGAAGAAATTATTGAGACATTAGATGAAATAAGTGATGATGATGAAGTTGAGATTGAAGAAAGTGATGGATATGACAGTGATACTGACCCGGAATATTTTCTACAAGAAATTGAAAATGTTTATGATGAAATATTTATTTATTTATTCATGAAAAACATGGAAGCATACATGATTTCTCCCAAAAATTGCTTCCATAACAACACAATAATTACAATAGTTCATTATACATAGTAAGAGTACAGAAAAGAAGAATATTGAAAAATTACAATGAAAGAAGAGGAAAAATAATAGGAAAAAAAGAAATGAACAAAAAAAACCGAATCAGTACTAATCATACCCTTGAGGACTAGTACAAAAGTGGATTTAGAAAAAAAAACATAAAACATCAACTCAACAGACAAGAGACACATTAAAACACTCGACAGTCATACTCGCAGAAGTCGCCTACAATCCCTACGGAAGCGACTGTAACCGAATGACAGGTCAAGATGACCTGAGAAGCAATTGGAAATGAATGATGATCTATATATGGGAGAGTTCTGATGATTTAAAGTGTTGCAATAAGGTATAAATAACCAACAACTGAAACGGCGAGGCACTGCAGAAAAATACACATTCAACTGGGAAAGCAGAAACATTGAGCTGATTCTGCCATTGAATACATTAAAAACGAACAAAAGCTTATTAAAATCACGTCTCAATTTTAATGATTCCACACCGGACATCATTCTGAGTTGTGATGTGGGAAAGTCGAAGGGGCATGTATTGTTGAACTTTTTAAAATGTAAATATCTAAGGAATCTGCGTAGTATAAAACGCAGATTTATCCCCCCCAAACTTGTGTGCCAGAGTCCTCCTTCACCTCAAGGTCACCCAAGTCAACCTAACCTAACCTAACCTAACCTCAAGGTCACCCAAGTTGACCAAAATTAACCTCAATGTCATGAAGTTGGCCAAACCTAGCATCAAAGTCACCAAAGAAAAAAAAATTAAAAAAAAAAAAAAAAAAAATTAAAAAAAACGGTGTGCTACAGTGCAGTGCAGTTTTTAGTGAATAGCAAAGTAAGTACAATCTATATTGTTTATTATTATTGTAGGTTATTATTTTAAAAGATCCATTTTGATGAATACTTTGTGTGGGGGACTTTAAGATGTCTCCTCACACATCATGATGATCATTCAGGTTGAGAGAGAGAGGGAGAGAGAGAGACAGAATAAATATTATTTAGAATTTTAAAAGACCCATTTTGATGAATATTTTGTGTGGGGGACTTTAAGTAAGATGTCTCCTCATCATTATCCAGCATACAAATTCACACCAATACTTTTGGGATGAACGATCATCAAAGATCAATTCAATCTTGACATCCTCATTTCGCCAATTATAGACTTTATCCAAATTTACAATAGCTACTTCACTATACTTGAGACTGTAGATAGTATCCAAAGGTACTCGTTGGCTATCACCAAACAGAACAAAACCTTTAAAGTATGACATTGTCAACAGTTAGCGATTGATGTTCAAGAGACAAACGTCTCCACTCATATATAGTCTATAATGATGGTGGTGGGGGTAAAAAGTGAATGATAAAACAGTAAATCAAATCAAATGTTTATTTATTGACATGAAAAGGTTACGACAAAAATATCTATCTTCCAGCATTGTCTTCATGATCCAATCATGGGTTGAGCTCACAATATTGTGGAGCTCCATCAATCCAGTGGGGACTGCAATTGGTCTGGGAGATGACTCATTTGCTGGGCCGGCTCCTTGTCTCACCGCGGCCGCCGGTAGCCCCACCGCCGCCAGTCGTCCGACTGCCGCCGCCGATTGCCCCGCCACCGCCAGTCGTCCGACCGCTGCCGCCGGTCGCCCCACTGTCAGTGACCATCCCACCGCCAACAGTCGTCCCGCTGCAGCTGGCAATCATCCCGCCGACTGAGGTCAGGACGGCTTTAATTTGGCAGTGGCTCTTCATAATATAGGTGAGTGATTGCCTTGCTGTGCTTTTAACAAGGGCTGTTTCGGCAACCACACTCCACATCCCCCTGTCACGTGACTCTGGCTCACTGTTCAGTAACTGTTCAGTCACTGTCCAGTCACTGTTCAGTCACTGTTCAGTCACTGTTCATTCACTGTTCAGTCACTGAGTCACTGTTCAGCCACTGTTCAGTCACTGTTCAGTAACTGCTCAGTCACTGTTCAGTCACTGTTCAGTCACTGTTCAGTAACTGTTTAACTGTTCAGTCACTGTTCAGTAACTGTTCAGTCACTTTTCAGTCACTGTTCAGCCACTGTTCAGGAACTGTTCAGTCACTGTTTAGTCAGTGGCACTCGGCACTTGGGATGGGTCCAAAATGTATAAATAGCTGAGCTCAAACTCTCAGACCTCAGTATACTGATGAACACTGACCAGTATGTATATCAAACAAAGGAACCATAAGCCGACATTGGAGAAGG
This sequence comes from Nilaparvata lugens, assembly GCF_014356525.2. NCBI lineage: Eukaryota > Metazoa > Arthropoda > Insecta > Hemiptera > Delphacidae > Nilaparvata > Nilaparvata lugens. The sequence goes on along the minus strand of NC_052511.1, from coordinate 30,015,814 downwards.
TTGCTCCTACCATATTGTAGATTGCTAGGTTGAAGCATGAAATCAAAAGGAGGCATAAGGAAATCATGCTGGGTAGACGGATTGCAGAAGAGAAACATGTGGAACACTTCAAACCTCTAGCTGAGCCACTAGCCAACCTAGTCAAAACTCTCCAACAGATGCCAGTTCAACAACCACAACTACCTCCATCAAGAGCATCCAAGAAGCGTCCCAGGTATCTGAAGCCTGGAATAAAAATGCACTCCAGGCATGTGAAGGGTAGGCAGAGACAATCCAAGCCAGAGTTTTTATCATCAGAACATTGTCCTTTCTCAGCAGCATCAACACACCACATATATCCTACTCCACCAACAACACCATTTGTTAAACGTGCCACATATACAAGGCGTGGACTTACTGGTGCAAGTAAAGCAAAACATAAGCTGCAACTCTCCAGCATTGATGAAGAGTTACTAACATTTGAATCATATGGAACTGGAGAAGTTTCACGTCCAATAGCAGGCACCTCAGGAGTTGTACGACAACTATGGAAAGCAGGAAAGCAGGCATTTGAAGAGGATGAGGGTGAGGAGTATAATATGAGTAGAGGATATGATGATAGCAGTGATGAGGAGCTGTCTGGAGATGGACAGGATGATGATAAGAATGTTGAACAATTATTGAATGAAAGTCACAGTACAACAGTTCAGAATATCCTTGATCAAACTGATCTAGCTGGAAAACAAGTAGCTGATTACATTAGAGGATCATTGAGCAAGGACAATGACGATTTTGATGACACTTTTGGGCCAAGAGTGAGAGACAAAGCTTACTACCTGGGAAATAAGTATTTAACTTTTGGAGAGAATGGTGATGAAATTGATGTATTGTGCTAACTGACCCTGTAGATCAGGAAGAAAAGACCTTCACAGCTACATAGGGACTTTGTGAGTTGATTTTCAAGAAGAATCCGAATTGTGCATTAGTTGAATCTGCTGACAGATAAGCCTATGGGGAAATATTGAACTGGACCAGTGTGCACAGACAGAACAATGATCCAAGAGGTGAGATTGTTAACTACAACAAAGCCAAGTATAAGAATACAATCAAACACCTTTTGGATGATAGCAGAGATGGCAGTCAAAGACATTCTGAGAGACAAGTGACTGGGAGAGGATCCATTGCTTCAAGGCATGATTTTTCTAAGGAGAAAAGTCAGAAGATCTATAGAGGAAGAGGTGTTCTGTCAGCTATCAAGGGTGCTGCTGGTACAATAGTTATTACGGCAATCGACATTCTACCAGTTAAACTTCATATCCCTGGCTATCAATACTGTGGACCAGGAACAAAACTTCAGAAGCAATTAGCACAAGGTGATCCAGGAATCAACAAACTTGATCAGGCTTGCAAGGAGCATGATATTGCCTATTCCAAGAGTGGTGATACAGCAAGCAGAGCAGTAGCAGACAGCATCTTGGCAGAGAGAGCCTGGGACAGAGTGAGATCTGAAGATGCAGGGGTGTTGGAAAAAGCTGCAGCACTAGCAGTCACCAACATCATGAAGACTAAGGCAAAATTTGGGGGAGGTATGAAAAGATCACTGAAGGAAGTCAGCAGGGTGGCTGAGAAGGAGAAGAAACAAAAGATTCAACCATCAAAGAAAAAATCAATCAAAGGAGGTCTTCACTTGAGACATCAGAAACCAAAGGTTGGTACAGGTCTTTACTTGAGACAGCAGAGATCAATGGTCGGTAGAGGTCTTTACTGGAGAAAGCAGAGAACAGCAACACCTTAGACACTAGGTAATATATTGAGGTACAATCAAAATCATAATGCTGTACAATTATGGATATAATTATATTGGATACATAGCAGATTAGATTCATTGTGTTGGAATCATCTGTGGAGAACAGACATTTTGTGGATCAACTGTGTATCTGGAACGTTAGAGAAGATGGTACTCCTATTCTCGAAGTGGGGTGACTATGGTGAGACAAATTTACCATCAATCTCCCCATTTGATCTGATGAAGGATGAGGATCATGTAGAAGATGAGGAAGAGGGAACTGATATGGAGGAGAACAATGAGGTAGAGGTGGAAGAGGAAGAGGATAAGGAGGAGGAAGAGGAAGAGGAGGAGGAGGAAGAGAAAGAGGAGGAGGAGGATGATGAAGTGGTGAGAAATACTACGACACCTATACTTTTGACTCGAAGGAGCATCAATTACCTGAAGGGAAGAGGTTGTGAGGTGATTCAACAACAATGACAGGGTATTGTCTCTATCTGAAACAGTGTTCTAGAGGTATCACTGAATATCATCCAAAGACTATCAGACATCAACATAGAGGACTTGCCAAGGACTGGTGTGGGAAGAGGAGTCTACTACCTGGGACATCACCTGCTTGACATGGGCCAAGGAGAAACATCATGGATACATCACTTTTCTGCACACTCAATATGATAAACAACTTTGATTTTGGAACAGAGATATATCTGCTTGTAGTAAACTTTTCAATGAAATGGATGTTGAATTGATCAATAAAGAGCTAATTGTATTCCAAACTGTTTACTTATAACCTACCATCTCCTTAGATATAGTTTAGCTATAAGTACATTCTGAGTGCCACTGACTGAACAGTGACTGAACAGTGACTGAACAGTTACTGAACAGTGACTGAACAGTTAAACAGTGACTGAACAGTGACTGAACAGTTACTGAACAGTGACTGAACAGTTAAACAGTGACTGAACAGTGACTGAACAGTGACTGATCAGTAATTGAAGTGACTGACTGACCACTGAGTGGATGACCCTGCCGTCCCGCCACAGACATGCTGAACACTGGTGAGCATGGTCCATATGCCAGGAGGGGCTAGGGTCATTGAGAATGCCCATGCTAAATGTCCAAACACAACATGGAGGAGGGGAAGTGGGAGTCGCTGGAAATATCCATCTTCAATGCCACCCTGATCCAGAGCAGCACGGCCATACTGATCCAGAGCCTCCCATGGACATCCTGAACCAGCAGGTCCACCAAGGACACATTAATCTGGTGTGATAGAGGTCTCCATTACCATGCAGAGTGACAGGTCCCGCGTGACCATCCCGAGTCAGAGTCACGTGACAGGGGGATGTGGAGTAGGGTTGCCAAAACATCCCTTGTTGAAAGCACAGCAAGGCAATCTCTCACCTATATGAAGAGCCACTGCCAAATTGAAGCCATCCTGACCTCAGCCGGTGGGATGATTGCCAGCCGCAGCAGGACGACTGTTGGCGGCGGGATGGTAACCGATGGTGGGGTGACCGGCGGCAGCAGTTGGACGACTGGTGGCGGTGGGGCAATTGGTGGCGGTGGGGCGACCGGCAGTCGCGGCGAGACAAGGAGCCGGCCCGGCAAATGAGTCATCTCCCAGACCAATTGCATTCCCCACTGGATTGATGGAGCTCTACAATATTGTGAACTCAACCCATGATTGGATTATGAAGACAATGCTGGAAGATGGATATTTTTGGTGTAACCTTTTCATGTCAATAAATAAACATTTGATTTGATTTACTGTTTTATCATTCACTTTTTATCCCCACCACCATCATTATAGACTATATATGAGTGGAGGCGTTTGTCTCTTGAACATCAATTGCTAACTGTTGACAATGTCATACTTTAAAGGTTATGTTCTGTTTGGCGATAGCCAACGAGTACCTTTGGATACTATCTACAGTCTCAATGATAGTGAAGTAGCTATTGTGAATTTGGATAAAGTCCATAATTGGCTAAATGAGGATGTCAAGATTGAATTGATCTTTGATGATTGTTCATCCCAAAAATATTGGTGTGAATTTGTATGCTGGATAATGATGAGGAGACATCTTACTTGAAGTCCCCCACACAAAATATTCATCAAAATGGATCTTTTAAAATAATAACCAACAATAATAATAAACAATATAGATTGTACTTACTTTGCTATTCACTAAAAACTGCACTGCACTGTAGAACACAGTTTTTTTTTTTAATTTTTTTTTAAATTTCTTGTTTTAATTTTATTTTTCTTTGGTGACTTTGATGCTAGGTTTGGCCAACTTCATGACCTTGAGGTTAGGTTTGGTCAACTTGGGTGACCTTGAGGTGAAGGAGGACTCCGGCACACTTGTGTGCCAGAGTCCTCCTTTTTATACTACTAATCTGTTTTGAACACACTCCAAAGGATGTATCAGTGAATTCTGGTATGGGTTCCAAACCACACAACCATACTTCAGAATGCTACGAATAAGTGTGTTGAAGAGATAGCAAAGAGTCTGTATGCTGTTGAAATGTGAGCATGTTCTGATGATGACACCAAGCTGCTGATATGCCCTATTCACAATCCTTTCAACATGCAGAGAGAAATTGAGCTTGTGATCGAAAACAACTCCCAAGTCTTTGAAATTTTCTACTTCTTTGATAATTATGCCATTAATATGATACAGAGCGTTGTTCAATGTAATGTTCCTCTGACGGGTAATCCTCATGACACTGCATTTTCCCACATTCACATCCAATCCGTTATCCACGCACCACCCACACAGACCATCCACATCACTCTGCAAGAGCTCACAATCAACAATATCACTTATTCTCCTGAACAGCTTCACATCATCAGCATATAATAGAACATAAGAGTGTGCCAAGCACTATTTTCAATTCAGGCCTTTTCCCAAGTTATAATAGTACATTTAATAAGCAATAGACTAGAGCCATTATTGTAAGTGAGTTAGCGAAATAAATTATTTTCTCTCTCTATTATGTACGACCATGACTTCGAGTTTTCCATGATAGATATTTAAAAACTGTGGCTCTGAGTCGTCGAGGAATGTAGATTATGGAATTATCTCTAAAACTTAGCCTTCCTGTCGCAACATAGAGTGCGATAAGTTGGAAAACAGCAAGCATTGAAATTATAACAAACTACCAATTTTGCAGTTACTATTTGGTCCAAAGGCTCTAGAAGCCACGCGATGATTGGTCAAATTAATTCCCTTCGCCCAATAGGAGACCTGTTTCTAAATACAGTAGTGGGGGGATTCCCCAGCCGAGAGACCAGATTACGTTTCGGAGGACACTTTGCTAGGAGCACTACGAGAGTAAAGATGTAGTCAGTATGTTTCCCCCTTTTTGGGCAGGTTTACAAGTTTATATCATTAGTTAATGTAGGAGCTAGTTTTATTTTTATTAAAGTTTAAATTTTCTAGTGGTGCCATGTCCTGAAAAGTTTAATTGTGTTTCTTCATCATGTACGAATAATTGTTTCTTCAAATAACCGCTAAGGTACGTAAAATAAGGTTAAAATATAATTTAGGGAATTTAATTGATTGAAACTTCCATAAGAGTATTGTATTAACAAAGCCTGTTATCTTTCATGTTAATAATATTGATTGAGAATAATCCTTTTGATTTTATTAGTGATGGAAGATAATTATAATTTTTTTTTCTAAAGAAGTATAGAAAGTTTTCAGTTACGTTACATTTGAGTTATTGTTTCTGGAGATATATTATCGTAGAGTATTGCTGAAAGTCAGGAAGATAGCCTTTAAATTGGAATGACATTTTTAAGATTATGTTCATATTGAGTTTAAGACTCAATTTTATATTTTTCTGACTGTGTTTTCTCATGGCGTTAAGGCTTTTAACTGAACGCTAATTTATTAAATTATAACAGAATTTTTGAATTATTTGTGGAGAAAAATTCATTAATTCTGATACAGAGAATCAGTAGTTTAAAGATAAAAATCTATATAAAATGAGGATTCAAATAGAATGAGAGAATTCAATTAATTGTAATCAATAGATAACTTCTGTTTTAGCTTTTGATGAATTGTAGGAAGAGTTAGAAATTGATGCTGTAATACATTTATTTACAGCGGTTCATGTGTGTCCCCAAACCAACTTCATGTACTACCACCACTTTGGTTCCGCAATTTTATTTAACACCACTTCAAGACACCCGTTCAGACGACAGGTCTAGGGACGTAAGAGGACGTCGCCGTCAAGCCAAATTCAACCGGTAAAAGTTCACCGCCAAAAACAAGGTACTGTAACCCCGACGATAAAGCAACGTACAGACCAATGAAAGTGCAGTGTAGTGAAACAAAGGTTCATTCGAGAATGTCAATCAAAAGTGGGGATTCAAAATTATTATGAAATGGGTTATATGGGTTACTATCGACGAAATTTGGGTTCAACGGGCTTTTCTTTCTTGAGTAATTTCATGTTGAAATTAATTTGTTATTTTATAACGGATATTGTTTGGTTTTGTGACGTATTGCTATCTAAACGAAGGATAGTAATGCGCCCCCAAATCAGATGAAGAATGTCAACAAAGTTACATGAAATTTATTGTTGTTTCTGTTGTTCGATTTTAGTTGACAATGTTTATTGAAGCTGTTTGTATTTTTCTATTATTTCAAATTGTTGTGTTATTCTATAGTAGAAACCTATTAAATCAGGCATGGCAAGATTAATTGAAGTTTTCTTGACTCTAGCCCGTTCACCTGCATGAATTAGGTATAGACTCAGGTATTTTCTAGATGTGTCTGCCTATTTCTAAATTCTAAATTTTATTCAAAATTATCTCTTTTATCATCTTCAAAAAGGTCAGGCACACAACTGCGCCGACTCTGCTACAGAGCATTTTATATCTCTGAAATTCAAATTTAAAAAACAAAATTAAATTTTCTAACTCATTCTAATTAGTTAAGATTAATTTTTCTGAGTCGATACCTCATAATTCATTCTGTGAACGTGTTAACTGTCAATATTTTGAGTTTGGAGTTGAATGAATAATTTATTGTTGCTACTCCAATTTTTCTGAAGTTTAAATAATTGTAGATGAAACAGGAAAGTTATTCAGTTATGTTAAACCATTAAAATGATAATCTTTTGAAGTGCTTAAAGATAAAGTTAGGTATCATGGAAGCTCTAGTTGAAAGTATTCTAAAACTTTATATTGAAATTGATTATTGACAAATTAAAGTTTTAATGGTAGAATAAAAATTAGTAGAAGTAACTAGCATAGGTGAAAAACAACTGATTCTAAGTGCTGAATAAATTTTTTGCATTCTGTAATTCCGTGAATGATGATAGAAATTATTGTGATGTCAACGTACGTTTTCTGGTCTCACGCATCGGGTACTTGAGTATCATCATAGTATAGTAGTAGTGAAAGTGAATATTGAGATTTTAAAGGTCAACCCAAGTAAATTAGGAAAATTCGGAAATTATTATGGGAGAATGTTCAAGGAAAATAGGAAATTTTTTTTGATAAGTTTAGGTAGATCGAAGGTAATCAGAGAATAAATAGGAAACTGTTTTATTAGTTATTGTTGATATGTGTAGTTTTGAAAAGTTGATGAGTAGTTTTGGCCTTGAGATGTTTAAACTAAATAATTGGGTATTGTAGATTAAAGTTGAAACGATAATCAAATCCTTGGGAATTTGTATGAAAATAAGTTGATTCAGATGAGGTTGTTAAGTCCCTTTATCAGTAATGTTTATTCTCAAAAAGGTGAATCAGTTTTATTATTGGAAATATTTTTTTTTAGGTGTGATTTTTGTGGTAGGCATGCGTAGTGATAGTGTAAAGATCCGTTGTGTTGGTGACGTTTCCTGTAGGCTGTGGGGAATTTTTTTGTTTAGTTGAGACTCAAGATTTAGAGGAGGACACGGGGATGTCCTGCCTATGTGTGTTGTTGTTGAATTTAGGTAATCGGCGAAAGTGTAGGTCCGTGTCCAGAGAGAATGGAGCACTGCCCGAAAGCTGTCCATGTAACAAATCAAGGAGTTTAGCTATGACTAACCTTGCAAATTTGTACGGTGGAATTGTATAATTTTAGCGAAAGGCACCGAAGATGGTGTGAGCTAAGATTTCTTTTGTATCTAGTAAACGGTCTGGTTCATTCGAGAGTTATGGAGCTCGTCAGTAGAATAACGTAAACCGAAATCTAGAAGTATTTCTAGATTTCTCTAGGGAGAAGAGCAGGAGCAATCATCATCTTCAGGACAGGTCCAGGAGTCCCCTACAATGGAGAAACCAGCAGAGCAATCTACATCAAAGGTAATCAGCAATGAATTTTCAAAGGATTATGAACTTTTAAAGCAGATAAAGCACGAACTTAATCTATGGGCGGAAGCGGAATTTGAAAAAAGAAAAGTTCTGAGGGCTGATTTCGACAGATTTATTTCAATAACTAATGAATTGTCGGAAACAATCGTCAAACTAGAAACAAGGTCAGTGACAATTTCACAGCTAGCGGCAGGGCTCGGAAACACTAATAAGGGTATTCAGGAGTCCCTTAAAAATATAAATAAGGCGGTAGACACTATGAAACAAAGTGAAAGTAGGCCTATGTTAAGCTATGCTGATATGGTGCAGTTGCCAGGAAAATTGAAGGACAATAAAGTTGCAGGGAACAATGTTAGGAAACTACAACCACAGGAGCATATAGTTATGTTGCAGCCAGTCAAACCAGTCCTGAACGAAGTGGAAAACAGTAGAATTATTAAAAATGTATTGCGGGAGAATATCAAAAACAAAGACGATATTAGAGTTAAAAAGACCGTGAATGTTAGAGGAGGTGGCCTCATGATTTTTCTGAATTCGGAAGAGGACAAGAAGAAAATCATTGAAAATGAGGCGTTGAAGACTGGAAATATGAAAAATTTGAAAATAGTTGAACCACAGAATAGGAAGCCACGTTTAATAATTTACGATGTCCCTAGTGATTTAAGCAAAGAGGAACTAGCCGAGAGTATTTTCAACAAAAACTTTGCTATCTCTGAACTAGGAAAAGAATCATTTTTAAACGGATGTAAGCCTCTCTACAAGGTTGGACCAAAGAACAAGGAAGTAGTTCATTGGATCATTGAATGTGAGCCCGAGATAAGAAGAATTCTAATAAATAGGAAACGAGTCTTTGTCGACATGACTTCTTGCAGGTTAAATGACTTTATTTCGGTTCAACGGTGCTTCAAGTGCCAGTGCTTTGGTCACGTTTCAAAGTATTGCAAAAAAGAAAGTGAAGTCTGCGGTCACTGTGCTGAAGATCATAGTACTAAAGATTGTCCAAATACCGCCAAGGAAGCAATATGTAGCAATTGTAAGAAGAACAAAAAGCCATCAAATCATAAAGTTCACGATCCACAATGTCCTAGCCACCAGAAATCATTGCAGCAATTGATTGAAAAGACTAATTATGGGATTGTTTAAAAATATATATTGTTCTCAAAAAATAATAAATCAGACTGGAAATATTGTGATGGATATTAATGAAATTTTAGGTAATTTGAATTATACATGTAGAGTTCAACAAAGATCAAAAAGTAGGACATCACTCGTATTTAATTTTGGAGGTTACACTGACCTGAATATTTCCTTCGCCAGCGTAAAAAACGGAAAAGTAAATATTTCCAAGGGCATTGCTACCATAGTAAATAGGAAATGTATGAGCATTGATTACTTCAATAGTCTAACTACTATATTTTCACAAACAAAGCAAATTGATGCGTCGGTGAAATTCGACGAGACATTGAAAATACTCAATTTGTTTTTATTGACAGATAATAGTAACTTGCTTTCCAATCTAGAAATATTACTATCTATGATCGATGAATGGGCTTCAGATAAACAAGCTCTGACAGTTGGAATTGATTTTTTTGGAACCATGGCTGATGTATCTTGTATTGATCTCTTAAGTACTGTCTTGGCAACAAAACATATTAAATATGTGTTTTACTACAAGGGTATAAATAATCTTACATTTTTAAATATTCCAGAAGAGAAAAACAATGAGAAACCATGTCCAACGGGATACTTACCTGAAAAACCACCCAAACATGAATTTATAAATAGTATGCTGGAGCTCAGAAATCTTCTGAGTCAACATGATCAGATAAATTCTATTATTTACTATGAAATTCTGACTAACATTACAAAAAAAAACTTATTGAGCTCTTATTCGTACCTAATAGAGATAAAGCGTAAAGAGATGAATATTTATGATAATAATCTAAGAACATTTCTATGGCCAACTAGAAAAAGTTATAGAATGGGCTTCTGCTTGGATAACGAAGGAACCTACGTGGAATTCAACGAGAGTAATAAAAGATTCTTAACAAAAGAAAAATACATTCTTGTTAGTAGAGATACACAACTCATGTTAAACGGTGAGCTGTATCAGAAAATATCATCAATTGACATTTCTGCTTCAAGTCTTCCTAATATTACGTGGATAGATGGTGTGCCAGGGTGTGGAAAGACGTTTGAAATACTGAACCAGCATAAACCAGGAATAGATTTAGTTCTCAGTCAAACAAGAGCAGGAATCAAAGACATCAGAGAGGCTGTCATTCATAAGTACGGTAAGGATTACTGTAGAAAGATAATAAGATCAGATTACAGAAACGTTTCATCTTTCATTATAAATGGAGTGGGCAAGAAATATCATCGTGTCTTTATAGATGAGGCTGTACTGATGCATGCTGGCTACATTGGTTTCATTGCGAAATTATCAGGATGCTCCGAAGTTTTCCTACTTGGTGATTCTAAACAGATTCCTTACATCGAAAGGAGTGGACTGAAAGTTAGATGGTCTCATCCTTCAGTTTTTTGTGAGCCCACACGGAAAGTGACTTTAACTAGAAGATGTCCGATCGATGTATGCTGCGCACTATCCAAATTCTATGGTAAAATTGAAACAACTAGTGGAACTCTTCGCTCAATTAGGAAGACCATCTTTAACGGCGGTCTTCCACAGCTTGATCCAGAAACACTTGTATTAACATACACGCAGAATGAGAAAAAAATTATTCAAGAGTTACTAGGTGACAGGATTGATAAAACAATAAAAATTCACACGATACACGAAGCACAAGGTCTTACTTATAGAAATGTTATTCTAGTGAGGACAAATTCAAAGGATCTAGAGATCTATAACAGTGAAAGTCATGTGATTGTAGCACTCAGTAGGCACACTCATAGTTTCAACTATCTAACAACAGCGGAGAATGATCTCATATCATTGCTTATAAAAAACACATTAAGCTTTGATGATAAATATATAATGAGATGGCAGAGGAAAATAGAGGAGAACAAGCATGGAGGGGTGCGTATGAATAAGTATGATGATGAGTAATAATAACGTGCTGGATGTGGCAAATGAACTTGATTCCGTGGATGAGATAGAGGACAGTGTGATTGAGGATAAACAACAACTCCACGTTGCTCTTCAACACTCTAATATAACTGTATTTTCTCTCAATATCAGAAGTATTAGGAAGAACTTCGATGACCTGATGATTCAACTACAGGATATGTCCCATGATTTCGATATAATAATACTAACAGAATGCTGGATCAAAAGAGATTATACACAGAAGCAACTGAAGGACTACAATATTTTTCACTCTTTGAATAATCGTACTCAAAATGATGGAGTAATTGTATATGCAAAGGAAAATCTCAATGTACAATCGGTAGAACTAAATATCAGACAGGCCAACGTTCTTCATCTACGACTTCAAACATCAAAGGAGAGATATAATATATTAGCAGTGTACAGATCACCTTCCTACGCCAGCATAACAGAGTTTTTAGAGGACTTTGAAACAGTGCTTGGTAGACTGAGAGGTCAACTTATTATTTGCGCAGGAGACTTCAACATTAATACGCTACAGCCACATCAGCATTATCAACTTGATGATTATCACGACTTATTGAGTGAACACGGTTTGAAGAACTGCATTAAAAAGGCTACCAGAGTAACAGCGGGAACGTCTTCTTGTTTGGATCATATGTTGACCAACTGTAAAAGTAAAATCCATCCAATCGTGTATCACTCGAGTATCACAGACCACTTCAGTACAATTCTTGGACTGGAAGAACATCAGTTAGACAGAACAAATGGGGATGAACAGAGCTCAACTAACTGTCAACTCTCATCTAACTGTAAATCTGTCAACTTGAACGGCTTGAGGAGAGGACTGCGAGTGGAACAATGGACGGAGGTTTTTGAGTCAAATAACACAGACTCAGCTTACGAAAAGTTCCTAGAAATTCTACAAAAACATATGGAGAGCAATACACATCATTACAGACAAAAGAAGAGGATCAAGAGCATAAAACCGTGGATAACACGAGGACTTATCTCAGCTATAAGAACAAGGGATTCTCTAAATAGAAGAAGGAAACTGGACCCAGAGAACGGAGAACTCGCTAACTACTACCGAAGATACAGAAATACACTGACGTCACTCATCCAAACTACAAAAGAAAATTATTTCAAGATGCAACTAAATGAAGCAAACAATGATGTAAGAAAGACATGGAAAATAATCAAGGATGCTACAGATTCAGATCAGAAAAAGGATATACAACTGAATGCTTTGAAAATTAATGGTGACATAGTCACACTGAAAGATAATCCTAGAGAACTATTGAGTCATGTGAATAATTTCTTTGTTAATATTGGAGAGAGTATGGCTAACAAAATATCTGAGAGTCTGAATAAAAATATTAACGAAATTATAGCAGATAATGTACCAGAATTGCATGTACAGAGTAATATGTTTCTTTTCCCCATAGATGAAAAGGAAATAATAAACACAATTGATTCTTTACACATCAATAGTGCACCAGGCCTAGATGGATTAGATAACAGGACCTTGAAAGGAATAAAAGATTTAATTTCTAAGCCTTTAACTCATATTTTTAATCTGAGCTTGTTATATGGTACTTTTCCAAGAGCAATGAAGCAAATCTGTGTCAGACCTATACATAAAGCAGGCGATAAACTAATTATTAGTAATTATAGACCTATTTCACTGATTAGCAATGTATCAAAAATTTTAGAAAAACTAGTTAAATCAAGATTAATAAGCTTTTTAGAAATTAATAATATTCTTTCTCCTAACCAATTTGGCTTCCGCAAAGGTATAAGTACAGAATTAGCTGTACTAGAATTATCAAAATTTGTAACTAGCAATTTAGAGGAAAAGAATAAATGTCTAGCAGTATTTTTAGATTTAGCAAAGGCCTTCGACTCTGTTTCCCATGACTTATTAATAAAAAAGCTTGAGGCAATAGGTATAAGAGGAGTGCCACTTGAATGGTTCAGATCCTACCTCAGCAATCGACAGCAAAAAACAAAGGTTGAGAACCATATGAGTGCAGAGGGCTCCATGAAGTTTGGAATACCTCAAGGAACAGTTTTAGGACCAATTTTGTATTCGATCTTTGCAAATGAGTTGTGCTCCATTCAAATTCAAGGTAGAGTTATAGCCTTTGCTGACGATACAGCACTCCTTTTTCAAGGAAAAAACTGGGAAGAAGTGTTCCAAACAGCAGAGATAGAACTCACAAAAATCACTAGTTGGTTAAGAAATAACTTATTGTCATTGAATTCAGAAAAAACAGAATTTTTAACTTTTTCTTTAACAAATAGCACAAAACCACACATGACAACAATGAGGCTCCATAATTGTGATAGAAATTGTAACAATAATTGTAATTGCCCACTAATAGAACGCTCAGACAATATAAAGTATTTAGGAATAATAGTAGATGATTCATTGAAATGGAACAAACACATAACATATACAACTGCCAAAATAAGGAAGCTTATATACAAATTCTATCAATTAAGGCGTATCATAGACAAAGAAATGTTAAAAACTGTATACTTAACATTAGTTGAATCTCTTTTAAGGTACGGTCTGTTAGTTTGGGGTGCAGCTAACTTCAGTTTTATAGATCCATTATTTAAAACTCAAAAACGCATTTTGAAAATAATGGGAAACAGGGAAATCCAGTTTTCAACTGTAGAATTATTTATAGAAAATAGAGTACTCAGCGTTAGGCAATTGTATATATTATTGTTATTAGGGTATATGAAAAATATCAAAATAGGAACCATATCATAAATCATAGCCATAATACTAGAATAAGAGAACGTTACAATCAAGAAGTACCAAGAATGAATACAGCGTTTGGGCAAAGATCACTAGGATATTTAGGGCCTAAAATATCTAATAGAATACCATTAGAAATCAAAGGAGAGGAAAATTTCAATAGGTTCAAAAGAAAAATTAGACATTGGTTATTCAGTATTGGGATACAAAGTAGTGAGGAACTAATAGTAAGTAGGATTTAGATTTAAGCAGTATTCTTTTTAAATAAGGTAATTTATATGTAGAAAATAGTACCTCGGTTTAGTATCTTTGTACTAGGTGATGCTTAGGGTAATAGATATAGTTTTAGATTTTTGGAATTTTTGTATTATCTGTTGTAGCATAAATTAGTATTAATTTGATGATAACCTCGACACATATATTATATAGTGAGGTATCATTTTTGTAAACACTGAATATTGTTATATTATTGAAAATATATGAAAAAAATATGTAATGTATGAATTTATGAATAAACTCCTCTGGATGTGTCGTCCAACATCCAGAGAAATTATTATTAAATTATTATTTAGTGAGTCTTCGTAGTGATTGTAAGGAAAACAATCAGCGTAATGCAGTTTAGGGAAGCCCAGTCAAAAGGTTTGTTAATGTTTGGTAGGAAAGACAGCCGCAAAATCACAAGTAATAATAGAAAAAAAGAAGGTATTATTGAGATGAAAGTTGCTTATAAATTTAGTATGGTAACGAGAATTGAAAGTTTTAGACAATGAATATTTAAAGTGATTAGTTAAGGTATACAAATAAAATAACAGAGAAACTTTTTCGAGTACCTAGGTAATGTTAAAATGGTTATCAGTGAAATTAGAAATAAATAATGGAACAGTACTGAACGGGTTGAATTGAAATAAAATTAACAGTGAAATTCTTCTAGTTGAATTTGAAATGAAAAGGGAAAATCTCTTGAGTTAAAAATGAGTTTAAATTATTCTGTAGTTGAGAGTTGAAAGGTTGATTTAAAATTTAAATGGGGATATAAGGTAGAAATATGTAGGAAAATTCGTGTCAAAAAGGAAATAGAATTTTTGTTGGGAAAATTAAGTTGAGGTAATTAACAGTAGTAAGACCCTTTAGAGATAAGTAGTCAAAAAGAATTAATAAATAAAATAAAAATAGGAAAATCTTTAATGAAATGATAAATTTTTTAATGATGAATAGTAAAATTGCAATCAAGTTTTCCATGTGAATAAGTTGGGATGTTTTGAGATCTAGTAGAGTAATTGAAACTAGTTGGATATGAAGTTTATTGTTGAGAAATAATCATGTGAGGCTCCAGTAAGGTTGAAAATGTCAGTGAACTTGAGAATCAGTAATAGTGTATTAGTAGCCTATTAATGTGTTAGTGTATTGGTAAATTCAATAACGTTGATAATCAGAAGTCAAGCGGTAGCAGTCCAATGCTAAGATAATTGTTCCAGCTGAATTTTCATATTATTAAATCATGCCTTGAGAATTATGCTTCCAGTGTTTAGAGAAAATGTCATGTACTTTGAGTTTGCGATAAATAATAGCCTGGCACTCGATCATAGTTTTGTTTTGACTAGCGTTCTGTCATAAAGGTTTCCTACTGGAATATTATAATGCAAAATCACGCTTGAGTCATGTTGAGAAATATCCGAAACAGATCAGAAAAAAAATGGAAACAGATCAGTCTATTGAAGACAAGATTTTTTGTCATGAGTTATAATTGGATAAGTTTTTGAGTATGGCGCCACTCTATAGCCTTGTCTCTATACACTCAACAAGATGATTCCTAATGAATGAGAAGGAGGAAAGAGAAAAAGAGTTATGTTAAAGATATTTACCGTATTTGTTAGAAGGATTCATTACGGGTTCATGAAGGGTTTATTAGTCAAAGATTTTGTTATGTGACAATATAATGTATATAGAAGAAATTCCGGAATGTAAATAACTTGCACAACTAGATTAGTCATTAAATTATGTTATTAACTTCGTAATCTTAAATATATTTAGGTAGGTGAATTGGGTTTAATTTTATTTCATTAATCGGCTGCATACTCGCGGTAAATGAAATGATTGTACAGTTTTCTCACGGTAGTAGATAATTGATTGTTTGGCAAATCGGTGATTATCAATTTTTGAAGTTATCAACAGTCATAATATCCTATGTAGCAATGTATGTATGTGAAGTCTCTAATAATAATAAGTTATTTAGCATAAGACGATTTATCATAATATTCTATACTATACCCATTGAACTCTTTCCCACTGACGGTCTTTGTTTAGAGTGGGTTTCGAACTCCCTCACTCTATACGGTATTCTTCCCGGCGCCAATCAATTACTATGAATTGATAAAATAGTTACTTTACTATAATTTCACTCACTGTGTGGATACTTATATTTCACTCACTGAACTAATAATAGTATTGAAGAAAAAGATAAAGATAGATAGATCAGGGTCGTGTGTAAGGAAATGTATAAAGTGAAAGGCAAAACAAAGGTTAATTATGAATTTATTAGTAAACTTTGAATTTAAGAGAATTTATAAAATTGATTTACGTATAGTAATGGTTCAAAATATACAAGATCAGGGAGTTTTCGAAAGTACTACAGTTCAAGTTTAATTTTATACAACAAAATTTAACAAACAGTTCTTATTACTTTTATCAGGTCACTTGAAATATAAGTAATTAAATCAAAATATTGAACAACTCTAGTTAAAAATATGATTATAGTCAAAAATAAGAAAATTTTCAAGAATGAATATGATTAGGGGAGCCTTGCTTTAGAAAACTATTATTTGTGCTTAGAAGTGAATTTCAACTGTAAGCTTCAAGAAATTAATTAAGATTGTGTCTTTAGATATGAATTTAAAGAGAAGTAATAATTAAGTTTGCTCTTTACTATAATGCCATAAAATTTGATATACTCATTTGGGCTTTTTAGGGTGGGGTGGTGTGGATTTGAAATGAGAAAAATTGAAAATTCTAAATACAATCTTTACCTGGCTCAGTCAATTCCCTATAGGATAATTGAAGTCTGAAACCAAAAACTCACTCCTACACTGAACACTGTCCAAAATCCAAGAGACTAAGACTCACAGAAACTCACAGCAACTCCCAGCAACTAACTCGCAAGACATGGTCTGCCTGTTTATATACTAGAACCACGATTTTCCACCCCTCATCACCCTTCGCCCTCTAGCTCCGCCTACCCTCAAACTCATCAGCTAATATTCTGCTTACAAATTGAATTCAAATATACCTAATTTATTCTATTCACAAATTTGTCCTTAGCCTATGAATTCGGATTCAACAAACTTAATTAGCTTATAATAATTATTAAATTATAATTTATTGTACAACATTATATTTGTTGAATACTTTATACATACAGCCTAATCTACTTCATGACCTAATTTATAAATACATTCACTCATATATCATGTTTATCGTTTTATGTGATCACCATTCAAAAAACTGATCATCAAATAATTGCTTCAATAATATTCATATGCTGACCATGTGGTAAAATTATAGCATATGCTGACCACATGGTTACATTGAAAACTACATATCTATATTTACTTCTCTCCTAACTATATATCTATATTGCTATTCACAATCTTCATTTACCTGCCATCAACTTATGCTATAGATATATACAAGGGTTGACACAAAACACAGTGGGCCATGTGGTTTCTATTGTAAACGTGTCTGTGACTGATGTTAGGAATGCTGTTGGCAAATTTCTAGGAAAGAATGATTTTGTTTCAAACTATTTTGAAAAGAATAATGCCCCAGCGTCTGTCTAGGTAGGCTATTCAAATGCATTCTCAATAGTTTGGATAAACGGTTCTTTTCATTATTCTAGCTCTTCGAGCATTCATATTCTTAAATACAATATGTTCAGAGCACGTGTTGCAACAAATAACAGAAATCTACAATTTTTAAATTTTTAGGAGAGCACGTGATTGCCATTTGTGGCTCACCATTTTCAATAGCTTAATACTCATCCATTCATAGTTAAGAATTATACATTCACATAGTTAGGAGTTAGTACACATAGATAAAATATATTCTCATTCATAAAATAATAAGAATAATGTCTAAGGCCTCATATTCTATATTCTATTCGCTTTATATTTCATATTATTTTGTTGATATCCCTATTCTTTATTAGTTTACCTTCCATGATTAATACAATTATAATCTTATCATAGGTTTATTCAGTTCAACTGATTCCGTTTTAGTTCACCTTAATACAATTCAGTGATAGAGATTTCCTGCTGGAATACAATAATGGATAGAAAAGTTTCATAGCTACGGAATGTACATCAAGCATGTGTCATTGCTCTCCGATGACTCGCTAGTGTTGCAGTTCCAACCATTATTATCTTTGAATCATAGTCTATGTAGAATAGTATTGCCTACTGAATTGCTTTATATTGTTAAAAATATGTTGCACCCTCAACTCTATAGTAATGATAGTTAGATTTCAATACATTCATCAGAGTGAAAAAGTTTCATCCTTTACTATTATAATCAACATACTTCATATTTTACAACAGCATAGTAACATAGAACCAATCAAAACTATGATGTCTTTTAAATGTTTTCCCTTGTTAGAGTTTGCCAAGAAAATAACCAGGGACTCAATGAAGTGATTGGAGTATTCAAGATTATTATACTCGGTCCATCTTTAGTACCTACTTAAAAAGTGGACACGCCCATATTGTTTTGTCCTGACTCTTGCCACAGTTTTAAAGACTCTTGCCACAAATCTCAATTAGTTATACATTTTGCTGGATTTCGGAATGATTAAAGAGATTCCTTTTGAAGAGGGCCCCCTCCAAATTGGATCCTACTATCAATCCAGAAATTCGACTCTCCAAATCATACAGAATGCCTCTATGGTAACATATCCTGATTAGATTTTTTTTGTGTGTTTCACACCGTAAGGAGGGGGAGTGTGCCGAGCACTATTTCTAATTCAGGCCTTTTCCCAAGTTATAATAGTACATTTAATACGCAATAGACTAGAGCCATTATTGTGAGTTAGCAAAATAAATTATTTTCTCTCTCTATTATGAACGACCATGACTTTGAGTTTCCCATGATAGATATTTAAAAATTGTGGCTCCGAGTCGTCGAGGAATGTAGATTATGGAATTATCTCTAAAACTTAGCCTTCCTGTCGCAACATAGAGTGCGATAAGTTGGAAAACAGCAAGCATTGAAATTATAACAAACTACCAATTTTGCAGTTACTATTTGGTCCAAAGGCTCTAGAAGCCATGCGATGATTGGTCAAATCGATTCCCTTCGCCCAATAGGAGACCTGTTTCTAAATACAGTAGTGGGGGGATTCCCCAGCTGAGAGACCAGATTACGTTTTGGAGGACACTTTGCTAGGAGCACTACGAGAGTAAAGATGTAGTCAGTATGTTCCCCCTTTTTGGGCAGGTTTACAAGTTTATATCATTAGTTAATGTAGGAGCTAGTTTTATTTTTATTAAAGTTTAAATTTTCTAGTAGTGCCATGTCCTGAAAAGTTTGATTGTGTTTCTTCATCATGTATGAATAATTGTTTCTTCAAATAACTGCTAAGGTATGTAAAATAAGGTTGAAATATAATTTAGGGAATTTAATTGATTGAAACTTCCATAAGAGTATTGTATTAACAAAGCCTGTTATCTTTCAAGTTAATAATATTGATTGAGAATAATCCTTTTGATTTTATTAGTGATGGAAGATAATTATAAATTTTTTTTCTAAAGAAGTATAGAAAGTTTTCAGTTACGTTACATTTGAGTTATTGTTTCTGGAGATATATTATCGAAGAGTATTGCTGAAAGTCAGGAAGATAGCCTTTAAATTGGAATGAAATTTTTAAGATTATGTTCATATTGAGTTTAAGACTCAATTTTATATTTTTCTGACTGTGTTTTCTCATGGCGTTAAGGCTTTTAACTAAACGCTTATTTATTAAATTATAACAGAACTTTTGAATTATTTGTGGAGAAAGATCCATTAATTCTGATACAAAGAATCAGTAGTTTAAAGATAAAAATCTATATAAAATGAGGATTCAAATAGAATGAGAGAATTTAGTTAATTGTAATCAATAGATAACTCCTGTTTTAGCTTTTGATGAATTGTAGGAAGAGTTAGAAATTAATGCTGTAATACATTTATTTACAGCGGTTCATGTGTGTCCCTAAACCAACTTCATGTACTACCACCACTTTGGTTCCGCAATTTTATTTAACACCACTTCAAGACACCCGTTCAGACGACAGGTCTAGGGACGTAAGAGGACGTCGCCGTCAAGCCAAATTCAACCGGTAAAAGTTCACCGCCAAAAACAAGGTACTGTAACCCCGACGATAAAACAACGTACAGACCAACGAAAGTGCAGTGTAGTGGAACAAAGGTTCATTCGAGAATGTCAATCAAAAGTGGGGATTCAAAATTATTATGAAATGGGTTATATGGGTTACTATCGACGAAATTTGGGTTCAACGGGCTTTTCTTTCTTGAGTAATTTCATGTTGAAATTAATTTGTTATTTTATGACTGATATTGTTTGGTTTTGTGACGTATTGCTATCTAAACGAAGGATAGTAATGCGCCCCCAAATCAGATGAAGAATGTCAACAAAGTTACATGAAATTGTTGTTTCTGTTGTTCGATTTTAGTTGCCAATGTTTATTGAAGCTGTTTGTATTTTTCTATTATTTCAAATTGTTGTGTTATTCTATAGTAGAAACCTATCAAATCAGGCATGGCAAGATTAATTGAAGTTTTCTTGACTCTAGCCCGTTCACCTGCATGAATTAGGTATAGACTCAGGTATTTTCTAGATGTGTCTGCCTATTTCTAAATTCTAAATTTTATTCAAAATTATCTTCTTTATCATCTTCAAAAAGGTCAGGCACAAGAGTGTTTTATGACATTAGGCAAATCATTAATGAATAACAGAAAAAGCAATGGTCCCAAGCTCGATCCCTGAGGAACCCTAGAAGTAATCACAAAACAGTGTGACCGGTAATTCTGCATCTGTACATACTGCCTTCTCCCAACAAGGTAAGTCTCGAAAAAGGAGAGTAGGGACATACTAAAGCCAAACAGGGATAGTTTCTTCAACAACATGGAATGATTCACGGAGTTGAATGCCTTTGACAGGTCAGTGTAAACGACATCAACCCTACCACCAACATCTAAAATCGACGAGACTCTCTGAGTAAATTCAACCAAGTTGGTGGTGGTTTACCTTGAACAAATCCATGCTGAAAGTCACTTATTCTATTCCGAACATGACTAAATATGTGATTGTAGAGAATCATTTCGAATACTTTGACAAAACAGTTCAATATACAAATAGGACGATAATTATTGACAAGATGTCTATTACCAGACTTGAAGATTGGAACAATTCTAGATACCTTCCACTTATCAGGAAAAATATTTGATTCAAGGGAGAGGTTTAAAAGGAATTTTAAAGGTTCAGCAAGTATGTTAGAGCAGCCCTTAATAATGAATGCTGGTACTCCATCAGGGCCCCCAGATCCCGATGGACTCAATTTATTTATTGCATTTAGTACATCTTCAAGACTAACAGAGGGGTAATGCAAATTATCAGTAGCAGTATCATCAATTCCAATGCCTGCAGAATCAGCATCTCTGTAAACTGATGAAAAGAAATCAGCAAATTCATTGGGTACATTCATTCCTGTATATGTGGCATCCCCCCATTTCATTACCTTTTCAGAGAAACAGGTTGTCCTTTTGAAATTCACAAATTTCCAGAAACCTTTTATGTTTCCATCCATTTGCAATTGGCACCTATTGATATAGTCACTATATGCATTCGTGATTATCAACTTCAAATCTGACCTCAACTTTCTAAATTCATCATCATGAAATCGAGAGTACTTTCTCTTTCTAGCACATCTGTTTTCCCTCTTAATCAGACGAATGATATTAGCTGTAAACCAAGGAGGGTATTGGCTCTCCCTCTTTTTAACTTTCTTCCTAGGCACGAATTTATCAATAGCAGATACAAATATGCTATAAAAAATATCAATAACCTCATTTATGTTCGTTGAGTTATATAAATTCTGCCAGTTCGCGTCCCTTAGATCACAATAAAGACTGGGATAATCAGCATGTAGATAATCATAAAAATATTCATCATTGACTACATTTCCAGTTTGCATTGGCTCTGAAAACAAGAGAAACCTATCTCCAGCGCTGGATGAAATACATCCTCCTCTACAAGTATGTCATCACCTTGGTCATCACATTGGTAGAGAGTTAGTAGGGAGGATATTTTCAATATTCTTTCCGAAGAATGGACATTGATATGTCCAAAGCTCCGCCAATTTATGTAGATGCATAACAATATAATTATCTATAGTTATTATATTACAAATTACTTTTTCATATCATATACAATTTTCAATAATTATTTTCTTAGTCTATATTATGTAATTTCATCTATAATTTTGCTGTATTGTAAGCCATTATATATAAGTGTATAAGCCAGTATATATTGTAATCTACATAAATAAAGTACTCAATCAATCAATCAATCACCATGAGACACACTGACTAGATAGCTAGACAGTATTAAGTCCAATGTACGACCATTCATATTGACAACATCATTATAAGAATCAAGATCAAAAAAGGACATAAAATTACCCAACTGACGAGCCTTAACACTACCATTAGCAAAGTCATATTTGTGTGAAAGAACCTCCGGAAGATTGAAGTCTCCAGCAATCATAACATTGCCAGTTATTTCTCCCTGGTGTATTTCCAGAAAGTCAAAATAGGAAGCATAATGAAGAGAAGTAACAGGTGGAGCGAAATAAACTACATTGAACAAATAAGCAACACCCCCAAAATACACTCTGACCCATATAATCTCACCGTCATAAGAAGACAAATTTGTACAAAGTTCAGACCTGAGTCTTCTGTTAACTGCTATCAAGACTCCACCACCCCTCCGATCAGGTCTGTCTTTCCTATATACAGAGTACTCTTGGCCAAATAGCTCATTATCCCTCAAACCTTCATGCAACCAGGTCTCAGAAAGCATTATAATATCATAACTACAATTCACTATAGATAAATAAAAAGAATCCACCATTGTTCGCAGTCCTCGAACATTTTGATAATACACGGAAACCTCCTGATTCATAATGAGACACAATCAATAGAAAATAAAAGAGAAAAACAAAGTCTGTGACTGATTACAATCAACCAAAAAGAAAACTAATAAGAATAAAATTATTAACTCCTAAACAAAATCTTAAAAAAAACTTCCAAGCTCACGCCCAACATAATATTATACTCCTATTGATAATATAATGTTTGTTCAATTTTGAGAATACTGCAATATAACATTAACTTCTTAACATAAGACTTAGTGGAAACAGAGTGATAAACAAATTTCATTATTCAATAGGACAGTGCCAGATACCATAGTATTGCAACAATCGAGCAGCTCAACACACTCACATTCATACAAAATATCATAAAAAAAATAATAAAATAAAAACAAACAAACTGATGACAGTCATTCAAAATCAATGATTTTTACGAGAAAGAGAAGAAAATATCGCTGTAGGTACGCGAAAACTATAGAATAATATAATCTAAGGAAAACTATAAATACCGTATATAATGAAGTATGCAGCTATCAAATCGAGAGATAAGTGAGAGAGCAAAGATAAGTGAGAGCGAACCTTCAGTTCAGTCAAGCAAAATAATAGTGTCAAAATCATTACTGAGCCCGAGATCACATCCATCAATAACAACAATATTGATACCGAACAGCCAAACAGCAGAGTCGCAGTCAAAGCAATAGATATTCACTGTAATAAGCTGGCTTGATAATTACAAGTTTCCAACTAACTTAATCGACTCACGCTTCATCTTTCATACTCTTATCATTATATAAGATCATTATTATCATAATAAATAATATCCCATACTCAATCTCAATTTCAAATATCATTTACAATCTGCCACACACATTGACATCCCCAACAACCCCAAGTTAATTATCTAACATAGCTATTGATAATACTATCGTACAATCGTTTCTAATTCCCATTCACCCTGTCTCAATCTGACATTCATCTCACAAACAGTGGAGAGCCATCAATTGTTGCAACATAAAAAACTAACAATAACAAAAGAAAAAATAGCAGAAGAATACCAATAAATATAAACAAAAACAGTTCAACTTCGATTTACTCCGGTTCAAATAAAAACGACAGTCAATGCATGCAATGCGATAGAGTACTAAGTAAATCAGTTATTGACCAAATGCAATAAGTCATTCTCTTCTCTCAGAACAAACACCTCACCGCCATCCACTTTCCTAGCTTTGACACGACAGGCTCTATCTATCCACAGATGCTTCACCAACCCATCCTGTTTATGTTTTCTAGCCAGTCCAAATAATTTCCTACGCAGTCAGAGATTGGTTCACGTAAATCGGCGAATTCGAATCGAAGCCCAATTGACGAATGGAAAGTTCCTTCAATCCTTTTCGTGCTTCAAGAAACTTGAATGTATCAGTTCTCTTCACAAACTTACATATTATACCTGATGTAGGGCGGTTATTTCTCTTAGGCAACCTATGACATATATTTATACAATTATCTGATAAGTCCAAACCCATAGCTTTCCCAATGTTTTTCACAATACTCTCCACGTTTTCATCATTGGTTTCTGGAACCCCGTATATCTCAACCGTATTCAATCTACTATATTGTTCACTATCGTCCATACGCATCGAAAGAGAATTACACTTTTTAGTCAAAATTGTGTTTTCCTTCTTCAACGCATCGATCTCTCCCCGTTGTGATGTAATGATGGCTTCTTGTTTGGATAACAGTTCAGAAAATGCATCAAGTTTCTTATCGCAGGATTTTCGAAAGTTGCTCAATTCACTCTCCAGTTTGCGTTGCCCCTCTAACACACCAGATAGAATTTCAGTTTTTAGAGCATTCAACATACGTTTTACAGTAACAAGGTCCAGCACATCTCTATTCACAGAAGTATTGTCATTAGGATTATCCACTCTTACCTTGACCGGCGTTGAGTCGGCAGAATTTGCTCGATTCATTCATATTGAATGATATTGGAGATTTGAATATCGAAGATAGAGCTATTCAAAACGAGGAGAAAAGAATGGGAATAGACATTACACCAGAGCCTTCTACAACGAAATCATTGACTAATAAGAAAAGGAAGGAAATGGAAATCACTGAGCCATTCTACTTCGAAATTATCAAATTGTAAGGAAAGGAAGAAATCTTCTCATCCTGCAACATCGAAAACATCCAGTGATAGGGGGGTGTTGAGTAGAAATAGGGGTCCACTAAAAATGAATAATAATGTTGATGAAACTGCTAATTTGGAAGTCCAGCACTCTCTTATTGTACAACCGACGGTTGAAACTTTAGATGGTAAAGACCATTTTGTGTGGAAAACTAAGTGTGAAAATCAATATTATATGTGAAAATTATATTAATGATCAATATTATTGTGTCTCATTTCATCCACTGAATATTGCCTCTTATAATATTGACAGAAGGTTTTTTGGCTTCACAGTCAAGATCAGAACTATAAAAATTTATAAATCTAAACCCAATTCTACCCTGGAACCATGTTTTGAGCATAAATATATTCGATAAATATATCAAAGAGATTATTTTTAGCAGGAATTTCCTTTATAGAAGTTTACTAGCCCAAAGAAAAAAAAGTAAGACTTGTACGTAAAATTTACGTATAGGTATTAAAACAGGCATATCAAAACACGGTTGTAATCTAGGGTTATGTTTTTTATGGTCTGAATGAGAGCACGTTTTCATGAATCGTCATCTTCGTTTAAAAGAAAGCAATTCATTTATCATCTTTTTGATAATGTCTATCTCTATCAATTGTTAGTTGTGTTCTGAAAATTCAATTTCTTCATCCCCAAATTTATTAATATGACTGCTATTTGCGTAATAAGAATAAATATATTGACATGGGAATGCATGTAATATATCATGTGTATGGGTGAGATTGGAACTAGAATAAGCTTTCACATTGATTCGGCCGAAATATTATTGTGCAGGACACGTACTGCTTTTAGCGTTAAAGTTCCAGTGGCTATCGGCAGGAATAAGACGAAAAAAACAGCTGCATCGATAGAAATCTGCGAGCCGTAGAAGCGATCTGCTGGTGAAATTTTCTCTCAGCGATTTTTTCCTCCTGGATTTTTATTTTTCCTCCTAGTCCCTCTCGCCTTGCGGGAAGCAGCATCATCTGGGGGACCAGTTTTCTATTCTCGTGGGCTGGTTTCCTTCCTCCCTCTTGCAATGCGTAATCGCGGGTACGGTATGGATTGTATTTTTATTTATTGTTTCTTCTGTTCTCCTATTTTTACGCCTCGCCGTTCTCCCATTGTCGGTTGGGTAGTCGTCTCTTGTCGCTTTTTATTCCGTCCTATCAATCGTGTTAGAGTATTGCTTCTTGGTGCGGCAGATTCCCTGTAAGTAGATCGCCCTCTAGCGAGCACAAGACAAAACTGCAGTAGCTGCTTTCGCACAGATAAGACCTTCTTTATTCACGCTACGTGACTATTTACACTTGGAGACGCCAATATCACCAGACGAACAGCGCTGCGTCGTCGCTTCATTTCGACAATAAACAGCTACGACGATTTTTGTCGCGCGCTCATATTGTTCATATCCTTTCTGCGAAATTGTATTGAACACCCGATTTGTCCTGTTTTCTCATCATGTTTCTCTCGAGTCCGAACGGGTTTCAGTTTGATTGATTATAAAAATTGTTGTTCATTTTTGTTATTTGTCTCATAATGTAGGATACAGCAATAAAACAATACTATTGTATTTGTCCTCATCTGTTCAATTTCGAAATGAAATCCATCTAATGATTCACAACACTGGATTATTATTTTATTTTAATGAAGTACATGAAAGAAGGATATTGTGATATTGGGGGAGAAAGTCATTTATAATTATACTAGAAAGTCATTTTTCTAATGTATTGTTGCTTATAATTGCAAAGTCCTATGAACTAGTCCACCAGCCTCATTTGATACTTCTAACTAAAGGACTCATATCCACTACTCTGTATCAATACTCATCTCTTATGACATCATTTAATTTAGAGGTTTCAAAAAATTGGTTTTTCTTAGTAGGATTCAATTGTAAAGGTTTCATTCATCATCTTCCTCTTGAGGTTTCCAGTATTACAGATATAGACGTAATAATCAATCGAATGTATAAACAATGCTATCTTTTTTCCATGGTGATTCTGTCCATACAGTATTAAGTAATATTAATGAATTTATAAATTAATATTACAGAATCAACTAGCTGGTATTATATTATGATGTTGGATGATAGGAACCATTTTTTCTCAACATGTATGACAGTATCGAGCTCTAAATAGAATCTGGAAGAACAAATAATGGAAAAGGCAATGTTTCGACTTAATTGTTCAGTATGAATTTTCAAACGACAAAGCACTGAATGTATACCGACCTATACTTATTTTCTTTCATTTACAAAATGTAGAACATTTTGTATGTTTTTATAACTCAAAGTTGAAATAAATGATGATTAACGATATTTACTTTTTCCCTACAGGAAAAATGTGGGTGGCTCTGAACGAAGCACTGTTTGGTCTAACAGTTTATGCGTTGAATGAAAGTTTCATTCTAACTCTGCGCATAAGAGTTAGACCAAAACTGCTTAGAGTCAATGCAAAAGGCCCTTGAAAGAGAGAAGGTCTAACAAGTAATGCATTTTTATTCTATTCTGTCATTATTATGTATGTATGAGACTATTTTGTATACTGTCCATATATATTTTGATTTGTCTTGTAGCTTTGTTGTTCAGCGATACATCTGCTGAACAGAAGCAGACTTTGTCATTTGATCATCCATCAGCCTCGGGGGAAACATTCTATTCAGACCTATTGTCAGATTCACGTTTTTAAATAAGTATTTGATTACCATTGCTATCCTTCTCTGTCATTTGGATGTACCAAATAACTTCAACCTTCTTCAACTCCGCACAGTTGCGAAGTGTATATGATTTGGCTTCCAGGACTAACTGTACAGAACAAGCAATCTTTAGACCCTTACAGATTTTATAGACTATTCTTATTATTGTTTATTCAATTAAGGTATGACTGTCAATATAAATGAAAATATATTACCTCATAAATTTTACTTCTATAAGTCTTCGTATAGTTGTATGCATGATTTTAAAACTCTCACGAGAAAACTTTTCGTTAATAATTATAGTAATAAATCAATATAATATATAAATTATTTCTACAAACTAAATGAGAATAATAAATTGAAGGATTCGCTACATCTGCAGTACATTAATGCCTGATGTGTAAAT
The DNA here is from genome assembly GCF_014356525.2 of Nilaparvata lugens. NCBI lineage: Eukaryota > Metazoa > Arthropoda > Insecta > Hemiptera > Delphacidae > Nilaparvata > Nilaparvata lugens. The sequence continues at coordinate 29,987,425 of NC_052511.1, read as the reverse complement.
TACCATCATATTTAGATTTGAGCTAGCATGGGGTGATAACCCCTGATAAGTTTTACATAGCTGTATAATCAAGCAAATCATAAAAAATCACAAGTAGTGCTTAATCCTCCTATTCAATATATTATTGCTTGAAGATATTGAGACAAAGTGCTGATTAGCTAACCATCAAATCAAAAACATGAGATTCAGAACACTGGGTTGTTTATAACACCCTGCGCGGGTAAAATTGAGAGATGATAATGAGTATATAGCGTGCAGTTCTATTTTAAGTAGACTCCTGAATCAAAAAATCCTGAATCTATGTCATAAGAGAATGCCTGTGATACTATAATAAGGTTTCTCTGATATCTCGAAAAATACTGGAATTTCTCTCTGGTATATTGAGACACAATATATCAATAACCTCTCATGAGTGGGAAATACCAAACGGATAGGCATGGATTACATTCAATTTATTTGTTATTTTACAACATTCAAACAATCAATAGTTTAACTTCATGATGTGATTTCTTTTCTTGTCCTTTGAACAGCTGGATATGTGATCTGTGAGTTCTAGGAGCAATAGCCTGAGAATCTTAGAAACAATTCTCCATCATTCAAACATTGCAGCTGCTGAGAGAAAAAACCCTTCTGTACTGACATCCAGCCAAGTCAGAGTCCAAAAAGCAACGTCAAGATTGTCAGTTGCAAGCTGCTTGTCAGACAACTTGAATAATTTATTATCCTTTGGCATAACTCAATAACAATACACATTAACATTGCCAACACCGGTCTTGAACACGAGAGTAAATGAGAGGAGATAGGAACACAGTGAGAGAGGAAGATGTAAAGGTACAAAATGAGAGAGTAAGAGAGTGTGTGAGGGAGAACTGCTTCGCGAGGGTGTGGACTACATTATTAAGGCGAAAACTGAGTCTGAGATCTTTCGACTTTTGTTAATTTACGATGTGAAAACTCTTCCCAGCGCCCTCTGACGAATAGACGGCGAAAAACTTCCAAGTCGATAGCATCGCTAGTAAAAAGATTTGAGGGAAGAAAATGGTAAAGAAGTTCAAGAAAAAAAAGAAAGAAGTTCATTAAACGAACAAAAGTGGAAGCTGCCGTAAACTTGGCCCATGTTGTCCTGTGGGTTAGCGTTAGCCCAACTTCTGTTGTATGATCTGCTCATAAATACGGAGTAATTCTTTCGTGTGCAGTGGTTGTGAGGAGGTACTTCAGCAGATAAACTTGCAAGTTGTATTTTTGGTGAGCCACGCTCTGTAATGCGTTTTCTTTTGAAAGTTCACTTTTGTTTTGCGTTTTATTCACACGGTGAACAACAAAAGATGAGTTCACTTACGAGGTAATCAACTAACTCTTTTGTTTCCGTTGTCTGCTGCTCAAGAGCTCAAGATTTACTCTATCTTCTGTTGTGTTTTGATGAAGAGTTGTGAAGTGCACAACATTGAACTTTTCAAACAATAACTGTTTTGTATGTTATTCTCTTTTGTGATGTGTTGGGATTTGTACGCAGACTGCGACCTTGAATTGAAATTCTTGGGGAAACTCAAAATCATATCTTTTGAGAGGGGGGTCCCAAAAAAGGTCAGCAGTTAAAATGACCATAGTGATGACATTTTCGCTGAAATCTGAATTGTTTCTAGATGTGCTTGGGGTTTGGTCACCTCTGGTTTCTAGTTAGTAGTTTGGTCAAATTGTTTCTACACCTCATTTTCATCATTCTCTTAGTTTTCTTTTCATAATTACATGACAACAGCAAAGTTTCATAGCTAAAGCATAGTTGGACTTGTATCTTGTTTTCAACACTTGCTGATGATTTTGCTCTTCTCCTGATCAGATTATTCATGTTTCGAATCTCCCATCTACGAGATGCTCTCGTAGATGCTTACCAAATCTTTCAAACGAATTATAATATTGTAAGATGTTGACAACATGGAGGCATAGAGAAAAAATAGCTATTTTTTCAATCTAGCAATCTTTTTCCATGACAAGGGTTCATCAAAGATGATCTCCTCTTATTGAATATTCATAGACTCCTGTTGACATTTATTTCAACTAGGATGAAGTCTTTCACTGTGATAAGTGCGGTGATTCTCCCAATTTGAAATTCCATTCATTCACACTTATTCATTTAGAAAAAAGTATGGTCAAGATGGATGAATCATCTCCTGTAGACGTATTTCCGGCTGTTATATGGAGACAAAAATGAAGATCCTCAAAGCCCTTTCTTTCCTTCTATCGAAGGATTTTTTTGTTCCTTTCTATTGAAGGATTTACCCAATAACCTTATTCATTCTTTCTGTTAGAAGACTCATTCAATGTATTGATAATATTACTCATCTAGTGTTTGAGGACCCACCTGTAAAGCTCTTCATTCTCTCATTCGCATTGTTAGATCAGGAAATGCAACTAACTGTGAGATCTCACCAACATTTCAAATCGTACATATATCTATCCTTATAATAGTGTTAATTCATTGATTGATGGGAAGTGAGGTATGGAAACTGGTTGAAATCTTGTTCAGCATTCTACAAAACATTCATTAGCGCATAGTAGACATATAACATCACTTTTCCAAGGGATTACCTGTTCCGTTCGAAGGCCTAAATCGTTAGTGCCCTTGTGAGAACAAAACATTGGATTTTCAGGCGAGTTTTAATCTCGTAGCTGGGGACTGGACATTTAAAATGTAATAAAAATAATGAACTACGTCCGCCTTGTAGGAACCGAGAATAAGGTTCGGGTATAAGCTTCAAAAAAAAAGGAAAACTGGGGGAAGAAGAGGATCTCGGAATATTATTTATGAAGGTATGAAATAAGTTTTTCAAAAGCAGCCAAGGCAAGATCACGGAGAAAAAAGGGAAAGGGATTGGTGTGAGGGATGAGGGATGGTGAGAACAGGGAAAACGTTGCTTATAAAATGCTACTAAATGTATAAATCTTGGTCTACTGTAGTTTTGTCTTTCCATATCTCCGCGCTCTACCCTCAGACTCGCTTCATTCTTCTATTCCAAATATATTTATCTCTCCACCAATCCAGTCTCTACCCTCTTCTTCCATCTCATTCCACTATTTCACCAACAGAAGCATTTCTCATTCCTATTTCTAAGAAACAGGCGTGTGGAATTCTAGATTATAATGGTATCTACTTGGGTTTCCCATTCTTTATAATAAACCCGCCATTTCTGGTCACCCATCACTTACACAGTTGTTTCCGATATTATTCCAAAGTTCCCGCGCGTTTCAGAATACAATCTTCCTGCGTTTTATGTCTAGTTGTCTTATCAGTTCCAAACCACTTTATAGTAACACTAATACTTCTCCTTTATCATTCATTCTAGTAAGATTTCTCCTTACATCTCTCCCAAGATTCTTTTTACTTTCCTTGCCCTATTACCATAGGTAAGGAAAGTATTGCTTTCCAAAAAAAATTAAGGTACACTTATTTCATGTTTTCTATACGGTTCATTACTTTCCTTGTCCTATTACCATAGGTAAGGAAAGTATTGCTTTCCAAAAAAATTTAAGGTACCCAAATTTCATGTTTTCTATACGTTTCAAGGTCCCCTGAGTCCAAAAAAGTGGTTTTTTGGTATTGGTCTGTATGTGTGTGTGTGTGTGTGTATGAGTGTATGTGCGTCTGTGTACACGATATCTCATCTCCCATTTGACGGAATGACTTGAAATTTGAACTTGAGGTCCTTCCCCTATAAGGATCCGACACGAACAATTTCGAACAAATCCGATTCAAGATGGCGGCTAAAATGGCGAAAATGTTGTTCAAAACAGGGTTCTTCGCGATTTTCTCGAAAACGGCTCTAACGATTTTGATCAAATTTATACCTATAATAGTCATTGATGAGCTCTATCAACTGCCACAAGTCCCATATCTGTAAAAATTTCAGGAGCTCCGCCCCATCAATGCAAAGTGTGATTTTGGATTCCCAATTATCAGGCTTCAGATACAATTTGAACAAAAAATTTCAAGTGGAAAAGATTGAGCATAAAAATATCTACAATTAATGTTCAGTGACATTTCCACCAAAAATTGAAAATAGGTTCGAAATTCGAGAAAATGTGTTTATTCAATAATGCAAACTGTTGGCAACTGTTGATTCTATTAAATCATCCACTATGAAGAGATAGCAGACTTCGTGTGTCTCCAGCGCTATTGTCATGTCACCAGCTGGCAGATCTTTGAATAGTAGACTTGAGATGCGCGTGTACACTAGCGTCAGGTGATCAATTTTCATAACGGCAAGGAAAGTTGTGTGAGTGCGCCACACCAGATTTTTATTTTAAGTTTGTGATTCCTTTGTTGATTTGGTCGTTCACACTGAATCAACACAAGTAGATTTTCTACACCAAGTGGTAACAGCTGAAACCTTTATCCATGAATAGGCCTATATGAATAATTACTCTTACATTTTGAAGAAGAAGAATTCCTCTGCTACCATTCCTGTATCTTCATTCAGAAAATGAAAAATCTTATTAAATTATCGTCGGATTAGTCCTATTAATGGATAGTATTTAATTACAATATTATTCGCGATCAAAAACTATTTTCTCAGAGCTAACCGCACCAAGTGTTTGAAAGTAATTTCCTCCAATTAACATTTGATTGAAACCTCAACATTTATTCTACTCTATTATTCAAGTGAATGTATGATACTAGATATCTGATACTAGACATTTTTTGTTTAACAATAATAACGTTTCAATAACTTGGCCCTACAATCTTCATTCATTTCACTTCTCCATATCAAACAAATGCTCAAGAAGAACATATTTGATAAGGACGCGTGTATAAAATAATTCTATATTTCCAATTATTGAAAAATATTGTTCTGTATCAACCATTCACCAAATTCAAACAAAGAAAACTATATTACGAATGTTTACATGGAACATGGATCAATTTACTACCAATGAACACTTTTAACAGAGTATTTCCACTATTATTTAAGCACAGTTTTGGAATGTGAGGGTTCTTCATAGAGTTTTATTTAGCATAATAATTCATCAACTCCAATAATCCACGCAACAATATTATTTAACAGCAGTATTAATTTGTCCTGCAACATATTGATTCATGTCCCACATCCACCATATTCATAATCTTGTCACTTTCCTTGTTTCATGATATAATAAGAATCGCATTTTTCAAGCCGTCAAGTTGGGGCTGAAGGGACCGCCTTCATATATCTGTGTCACATTGTCTTCTCTCCGCTGCTACAGCTATTGATCCCATAACATGGCCGAGCCATTAATCAGCTCTTGTCGTCCGTCGATCACAAAGAGTTTTCCACGTTTTCCCGACGTCACCGACCGTTTTTCTCCGCTTTTTCTTCTCGGGAAAAGACGTTTTCTCAATTAAACTGTCAACGGTTTGCTCCGAACCCCTCCGTTCCAATTATGGCTCTACCTGAGCAAACCTCATATTTTTTTATTATCGTATTTAGAGGTGTTGATGAATAATTAATCAAGAATTTGGAAAATCTAATAAATTGATGCCAAAGATATAAATGTGTATAAATAGCGTGGATAATCTTCATTTTAATTGAAAATTCTCAGAAAATTTTAAGAAAATGAGTTTGGTCTCGAACCTGCAACCTTCCATTCATGAATCGCGATTGATACCAATCACGTTGTATGCTTTCATGAATTTATGATATATATATATATATATATATATATATATATTTATATGGAATTATTATATATTAATGAATCGCGTTTGCTACCAATTACTGAATTAATATTTTATTCCAATAGCTACTTAGATTAACTAATTTCTATCCTTTATTTTCGAACAAATATCACTTAGAAAAATTATCTTCCTTTTATATTGGAACAGCATGAGATTTTTTGTGATATAAGTTTTGAAAATTATAATTAATTGATATTGTAATTTTGTAAGTCCTTATCCAAACAAAAGACTCATAAATTGGAGATCCAAGTACCTATTGATTAATTATGATGTTAAGTTAAAACCTAAAATAACTATCATAATGAATAGACTGTTAGTAATACCTATATTGTATTAAGTTGAATGATTGAATAAATGGATAAACGAATAAATTATGATCATTTGAAATATGATCTGTGTGTAGTACTAATAAATTGATGAATGAGTGAATGTTTGACATTTTTAATATTATTTTTCAATTATGTTGAACGTGGAAAATAATATTATTATCTCAAGCAGCAAATAAAAAGAAGATTCACCTTTATAAAGGTATGGTCGATTGACAGTTCAAGTGCAGTGTCGACTCTTGTTCAATAACATTGATGATACTGCAATCTTATCTCTCTCTTAATTTCGAAATTCAAGCTTTTTAATATGATTTCACCAACTATATAATATTACCAACAGCTTATAACTCATAATATTATTATAAAGGAAGGTGTTGGCTTTAACGGGTCCGGCATAAAAACCTGACGATTTTTGAGGGTTAATAACTGGAGTGTGTCTCGTACAATTAAAAAATGTAATATATCTAATTGAAGATAAAATTTTCCAATTTACTGTGAATTGCATAGATTACTCACAAAGTTTTTTTATTATGTCATCCAAATGATTACTTTTCACATTTACTTAACCTAATTCTAAAATTTGCCATTGCTCAATCATCACTTGTGGAATCGCTTCAATTTCTCGTTGAATGACCTCCTTTGGTTCTGTGGATTATTGGCTGCCCCATAACGGTAATTTTGTTTATTTAAAATCCCGAAAAATGAAAATGTGCCTCTTGAAAGAATAACAGCATCCTGGTAGACATTTTCGAGAATCTCGCAAGCGGCTATGCAATGTTCCCAATCATTTGCACTAACAGTTGTTGCACTAACATTATCTTATACGGTTGGAATTTTAGGTCGGAATGAAGATTTCCTAGTTCACTTCGATCAGAAATGGCCAGCGCAACAACAAGTTTCGCTGCTGAACGTCATGAGACCGTGTAACAGCCTAACATCTACTCTTACCGCGTTAATAATGTTATCAGGCGATCTCACAGTCCGTTTTCGTCCTGTTGGTTTCGTTTTCAAAGCAGAAGACGTGTTCCTATAATTCTTTACCCAGAACAAGATCGTATTCCTTCTGGGAGCAGGCGCGTGTCGATTTAAATTATTGAAATGTCTGCGAAATAAACGCTGTGTTAAAATAACTGAGTCATTATTTTAAAAATAAACTTTAATCACAATCGCTCGATGTCCACTTGACCACGACATACTGGCTACTGGAATTCTTTCTTTTATGAGACTTCATCATAGATATAATTATAATGCAAGGAGATGGAAATTGATGACACTGAAATGGCAAGAATAGACCTGTCGATATACAACATTCCCGCCTTTTCAATGACAGTGGCGCCAACATAACAGTAACTACACAATCGTCAGATTAAAATGCCGGTTCCTGTACATGTACGAGATAGGAAATACACAATTGACGCTTTTTCACTACTACTTATGAAGTAATCAAATGATTAAATTGCAATTTCTCATAGATATCTTGAATTTACCGAGGATGATATAATCTTCTTCTCATTTTAATTAATCAATTGATCCTTATTGAATGATTAAAAGAAATTTATTCCATTTTTCATTCAAAATTCACGTAACAATAAACCCCCACCAAAGCAGAATTTTCTTCAAGTGAAACCGTGGCGGAATTGGTAGCATGCGCGATTCAAGAATGAAAGGTTGCGGGCTGGAGACCACTCTTTTTCCTTTCCTTGCACTATTACCATAGGTAAGGAGAGCATTGCTTTCCAAAAAAAATTAAGGTACACTAATTTCAAGTTTTCTATACGTTTCAAGGTACCCTGAGTCCAAAAACATGATTTTTGGGTGTTGGTCTGTGTGTGTGTGTGTGTGTGTGTGGTGTGGTGTGTGTGTGTGTGTGTGTGTGTGTGTGTGTGTGTGTGTGTGTGTGTGTGGTGTGTGTGTGTGTGTGTTGTGTGTGTGTGTGTGGTGTGTGTGTGTGGTGTGTGTGTGTGTGTGTGTGTGGTGTGTGTGTGTGTGTGTGCGTGTATGTGTGTATGTCTGTGAACACGATAACTCCATTCCTAATCAATCGATTGACTTGAAATTTCAAACTTAAGGTCCTTATACCATGAGGATCCGACAATGAGAAATTCAATAAAATTGAATTCAAAATGGCGGAGAAAATGGCGGATAGTTACTAAAAAACTATGTTTTTCACGGTTTTCTCGAAAACGGCTTTAACGATTTTCTTCAAATTTATGTCATGAATAGCTATTTATAAGCTCCATCTACTGTACTGAGATGAGTCTCATTTCTGGAAAAATTTCAGGAGCTCCGTAATATTCTTGAGAAAAATGGCGGATAATCACTAAAACACCATGTTATTCACGGTTTTCTCTAAAACGGCTCTAACGATTTTCTTCAAATTCCTAACATGGATAGCTATTTATAAGCCCTATCAACTGACATGAGTCTCATTTCTGAGAAAATTGCAGGAGCTCCGTAATATTCTTGAGAAAAATGGCGGATAATTACTAATAAACCATGTTTTCACGATTTTCTCAAAAACAACTTGACCGATTTTTTCAAATTCAAACCCTGTATAGTTATTTATCAGCTCTATCAAGTGGCATGAATCTCCTTTCTGGGAAACTAATGGGGGGTCCACCCCATCCTTGATAAATGGACTTAGCAACCTCCTTCTCGTGCATGAGGTAGGTAGGTAGCGCAGTTCATAAAAAGAACACATAGTCGAGATATTTTTTCTGTAGAACAGCTTTTTTGACGACTTTAAAAAATGAGGACTAAAAAAATCATCGATTTTCACAATTTACACAAAGGAAAAAGTACTCTGAAAACAATTATATATACACATATACAGAAGTCTGATCGCAGTTTCAAATATGAGCAAGGACAGTTGTGTGAGTGTACCACACCAGATTTTTTATTCTTTCGCAAAGATTTTCAACCCTAATGAGGATTATTCATGCAATTTTTCAAAATAGTTGAAAATTATTCTGTTTCCATGTTACCTGGACATAAGGAGATTACATATTTCCACAACACAATATTTTCTTCGGCGCAAATCACGGGCTACAAGCTTTTAGCTTATAAGAGAGTTGGAACGGTAATTCATTTCAATTGTTGATAAAACAATATTATGAATAATCATGAAGCAGGTTCTCCAGCTACATAAATTTTGAAATAAGTTAGTATCTTGTTCACAGAAGCTGAAACGTTTTCAAAATATTTTGATGAAGCTTGGTGGACAAGTTCATTTCTATTATAAAATATATCATAAACAATCTTGTTTATACTGGAAACTATCTGCTTTACTTCTACTGAATGCTATATTAAAATAATTAATATATCACATTAAAATGGGATAAGGATCCCTACCAATTATAAAGAGTATGTTTAAGAAGTCCTACCAGGTGGAGCTTCTTCGAGATTTCTGTTAACCGAAAGTAAATATTTCTCTTATGCAAAACTTGTGAGAAATATTTATTATAGAACTTTGTTTCATCAGCTTGCTTCTGCGGGCTGTATTATTCCCTTCAAGACAGTATTCCGAAGCAAGCACGTCTTTTTAAATCCTAATTTTCATTTTTAATCTATTTCTCAAGCATTCCTGTAACAGAAGTCAAGTCAGATTTATTATACTATTAGGTAACCCGAGCTCTGCAAGGGTGTGATTGAAAACTTGAAAAACTGAAAACTTAGCGTTCTGGAATCTTGAAGAATTGAAAATAGGCCTTAACCATTCACGGTAAATTAAGAATCAATATTCAAAATTCAATGTTAATCAGTTTAGTAGCTCAGACGTGATGGTGCGTAATTCGTGAATTTACTATCCCCTACATGTATAATCAATCCTATTATTTCCTTCATTATAGATATAGATGAGGCAATGTAATGCTTCATTATTACTGATCATCAATAAATGTTCATACACAATTGATGTTCATGCTCAATATTAATGTATATACTTGAAAATTTTTATACTCAATGATCACTATTGAGTGTATGTCTATACTCAAGCTAAATATTTTCTCTTCAAAACTGAGAAGAATACATTCAGCCAATAATAATATTATTTAGGCAACTGGGCAATTATTCAGGCAATAATAGTAATTGTACATTTTATAGATTCACTGCTTATTACTATTTGCAACCTACTTGAACAAAAATATTAAATGAATCTTTGTTACTACTTTGATATTGATATTGATCCTCAGTGACCTCAGCCTGCTTATCAATTTCATTAATTTGTTTCGAACTTTCAATCTTCCACACTACATTTGCTTGTATGAAGATATCAGAAAATGTTTCTCATAAATTTGATTGTTGGTTTGTTTACCAAATAAAATTATCAAACTCAAAAGCTTGGGCATTCTTTATCAAAACCACATATGAAATACATGCAAACTTTTCCAATAGCTGCTACAGTTTATTAGTTTGAGTTCAACATTTCCTTTCAATGAACGTTCAAGAATCTGTAACTTTTACTCATGGTGCAGCGGCCTTTGCAATCAATTTGAGTCGACTGGCAGTCTTGAGGTTTGAGATTGGGCTATGAATTTATTGTGAGTTTTGTACTCATCCATTTATTTTCAAGTTCTTCTCTTCCCTCTTCTTTTTCCTTTACTCCTAATCTTCATTCCCCTTCCCTCTTCATTAACCGAAACTCTCCCTCTGGTTTCCTCTTATTCCTATGATCTTACTCACTATATTCCCTCCAACGACTTCTACGACCTCTACGAGCTCTCCCATCTCCTGCCCTTCATTTACTTCATCCTCATCTTCTCCAGCTTCGTTTCAGTCTCCATTTCTCCTCTCCTTACACATCTATTTTTCTCCTCAAAATATCCGTTCATCCTCCTTCCTCTTCTTTCCTTGTCTTATTGAGCCTCCTTTTGACTCTTATTATATCTATCCAGTATTCTCTTTGCAAACGTATTTCTTCGTTTTCCTTTCCATCCTAATGTTTCCATTGTTTTATCCATAAGTTTTCTTCTCCCTTTACTTTTTCTTCAAAAATGTCCTTCCTTCCCGATCCTGAATCACTCCATAACCAGTCATCCGGTAATAATACAAACCTTTCAATGATAATAATTATCTTTCACTTACTTTTCATTATTCACCTTCGCCCACTTTTAATGTTGTAAAGTGCAAATACAAGGTTATCTATCTCTTAATCATCTATCTATTAATCTATTTTCTAAATTCATCTTATTCATCCTCCGTAATTCTTCATCAATAGTTGATATTTTTGTAGTCGTTCATTTCTCCTACTCCAGTCCATAACCTAATCCCTCTCCAATTTCTCATGTGTTATCCATCATCCCTCCCACTCTACCACTCCCCATTCACAACTGGCTGGATCCAAATCTTTTTCCTCCATCTTCCAAATCATTCCCCTCTCACAATGTATCTAGCCTAAAAACTAATAATATAGAGTATCAGCTACCACAGAATTGTTCCTTCTCTCCCCCAACTCCTTCCCTCTTATATTCTAGCCTATATAAAACATTGGAAAGCTCCAAACTTTTACTTTCCTTGTCCTATACCATAGGTGGTAGGTAAGGAAAGTATTGCTTTCCGAAAAAAATTAAGGTACCACAATTTCTAAATTTCTACACGTTTCAAGGTCCCCTAAGTCCAAAAAACTGTTTTTGGGTATTGGTCTGTATGTGTGTGTGTGTGTGTGTGTGGTGTATGTGTGTGGTGTGTGTGTGTGTGTGTGTGTGTGTGTATGAGTGTATGTGCGTCAATTAAGGGCGGAATAACTTGAAATTTGGAACTAAAGGTCTTTACACTATAAGGATCCGACACGAACAATTTCAATCAAATGCAATTCAAGATGGCGGCTAAAATGGCGAAAATGTTGTCAAGAAAAGGGTTTTTCGCAATTTTTTCAAAAACGGCTCCAACGATTTTGATCAAATTCATACCTGAAATAGTCATTGATAAGCTCTATCAACTACCACAAGTCCCATATCTGTAAAAATTTCAGGAGCTGCGCCCCATCTATGCAAAGTTTGATTCTAGATTACCAATTATCAGGCTTCAGATACAATTTAAACAAAAAAAAATGAGTGAAAAGATTTAGCATGAAAATCTCTACAATTAATGTTCAGTAACATTTTCACCTAAAATTGAAAATAAGCTCCATGTTCGAGAAAATAAGATTATTAAATTGCAAACTGTTGGCTACTGTTGATTCTATTGAATCATTCACTATGAAGAGATAGTAGACTTCGTGTGTCTGCAGCGTTATTGTCCTGTCACCAGCTGGCTTAGATCATTGAATAGTAGACTTGAGTTGCGCGGGAACATTAGCGTCAGTTGATCAATTTTCATAATGGCAAGGAAAGTTGTGTGAGTGCGCCACACCAGATTTTTCCTCTTACTCTCCCATTCTTTATCCCTATATTTCTATAGCAAAATTTATTTGATTTTTCCTCTCTGTGAAGCAGTGTGGTAGCTGGTAGTCTTTGCTTGTGAAAGGCGCTTGATTCTATGAAGAAAGTTTTGTCGGTTGAGAGGCAGCAGAAGAATAATAAGACGGCATAGCAGAATTGCGAGCATGCATGTTAGTAGCAAGCCTACTGTAGTAATATGGCGTAAGTTGTGTTGGAAGAAGGAATATTGCTGGCTGGATTTCTATGTGAATTTGGCCGCCGCAGAGACGCAGAACGCAGAACTGAGTTGCGTCAACGCGAACGCGGTAGTCGTCTCTTCCAAAACTTCAAACTCAAGAATACAGTGGAATGTAGCTCACGCTTCATCACAGTGCACACATTCTCAATGCTGCTTCCAGCAGACGCATTGCAATTTTACTCCTATCCTTTTCTCCCCGTTTTATTATCCTTTTCCACCCTGCTGAAAACTTTCTTCAATCCTTCTCATTCCCCCAAACTCTGTAGGAGACAGCTTCAACTTATTTAAGCGCGCATGACTTTTGTTCGAAGAAACAACTTGTTTCCTGTAGTGAAGACTGCAGCTAAATTCAATTTAATTTTCAGTTTGATTTAAATTCATGAAGAAACGCTTTTTTGTATGATGTAATACAAGGAGAGCAATCAAAGAGTAGCATCGTTGAATTGAAATTTTAGAGTGACTCATATCATGCAACAATATTTTTCATCAATTTCTATATGGCTAGTCGTAGCCTACTATTAAATAGTATCATAATAAATAGAATCACTATATATTCAACCACACACGAATATAGTCCGATAAGAGTAAATGCAACGTTGCCGAATAATAGTTAATCAACGTTGTTCACAGCTTACAATAGATAATGAGAATTCAATTAATGTTTTTTTATAATACACCAGTCAAATGAGCGACGTCTAAAGGTCTAATGAGGGACTCATCTGTTCCAATTTCGATCTGTTCCGACTATTTTTGTGCGGTTGACTATATTATTATTGTACTATTTGTATTTTATTTTATAATAAAATAAGAATGTCTTATAAGATAAAAATGAATACAATTAATTTGATAACAAGACCAACGGATCTTGGGTAATCACATGATAATGGAATGAATACTCGAAACCAGTCCTGTCATAAAATAAGATAGAAAGGTTACTATAGTAAACTGCACGAAAATTTTCGAATGGGAATTGAATCGGTACCTCCTCACAGTCATAGACGTTGCCTATTCGTCAGGTCTTTTATAAAAGTATAAATTAATCATAATTTATAGTCATCTATGGACAACGTTGATCAACTCTCACTTGGAAACATTGAACCAGTCTGTTCCAATTTCCATCAGACTATTTTCGTGCAGTAGACTATAAAAATTTCATATAATAATAGAACATATCTATCAATAACTTCACATTGTTTGGTACGAACTTTCTATAATTCATCAATTATAGAATTTGTTTGAAACCAATGCAAGTGATTAATAACATTTTATGAATTAGTCTAGTAATACATAAATCGATGTTTGGACATACGAGTATTGCCGTCCTTACAAATTCTACCAGATTGAATGGAACTCGGTAAACACATTGTGTGTTTCAGATCATGATATGTTTGTCAAGATAGTTATGTTCAATCCAATCGTATTTATAAGGACGGCAAAAATCGATATGTGTGTGCAACTGGCTCAATAGATCACATCTACATCCTCATATCATGAAACACGACGCACAAATCACCGTTAATACTCGATAGCTCACGCACCAAACATGAGGGAAAGCAATTGAAAGAGTGCATCTGGAAATATGCAATTCCGTGGAATTTACAGTTTTCCTGTTCCGGTAGAACGACGCCATATTTCGCGACAATTGCACTTGGCGAAAGAGTGTCACGTGACCTTTTTGAGCTGAACGGTAATCTTTTGCAGCGATTTCAGTCGTTTGGAATTGTTCCAGAGAGGGACCAAAGTGTTTGGATTGGGGAAAAGATGTTCTTCACCATTAAAGCAGAGGATTGCTTCTAATGACAATTTATTATTTGTTGGACAAGGTACAAGGCTTCCTTCATTGGTGAAAAGTTTTCATTAGTAGCAGGCTTTTATTGCATTTTACAATATAAAGTGTGAAATAAGATTGTACAAAATTGAGATACAGTATTACTGATTTCAGGGACTTTGAAGGGTACAAGTAGATTCGTATGGCTTTTGTTGGTGGGGAGCCCCTTGCGGGAAGGTCCCACAGCCTGAATATATCATTTAAGCCGTCAATGGGCCTTACGACTGTTATACTTCAGCCGGGACCGACAGTTTAACGTGACAACCGATAACACGTGGTTAAAAAAACTTTTGGTTATGAGAGGGATTGAACCCGGGATTTCTTTGCTGCTACGCAAGCACTCTATCCACTAGACCACGGAAGACTCCAAGGTTATAATAATTCAACAGAACATATTAATCTGCGTAATTTCAATTTATCAAATAATATTCTTCTAGTTCAGTTTAGAATAGGAAAAAGGAGAAACCCTCTCTACACTCGATCTCTTCTGTGGTAGAGAATACTCCAACCATCAAAAAGCTTTTCAACTCTTTCCCAAAAACATTGAGATCTTGGTAATGCTTCAAACGAGTAGAGAGTTTTTAATTAATTTCAAGGACCATACATGTTGAGTTTTTTTCAAAAGGAGCTGTACTGTAGTATAGTAAAGCATGGTCTCCTCAACTTCTTGTATTTGTATTATTAGCCATAGTCTCTCTCATAACGTACATGATAACCTCATAGGTATAGAGGGAACGGTTAGTATATCCAGTTCTTCAAAAAGGTTTCTACAGGACTACATTGACATAATTATTTCAATTGCAATAACAGCTTCTTTCTGGATCTTAAACAGTCTCTCCAAATTCTGGCAGGAACCCACACGATAATAGCATAACGGATGTGTGACATAATGAGTCAGTGATAGACTGTCAATTTGGAAACATTCAATCTTTTGATTTGTCAAAGTGCGAAAATCGCAAGATGCGATCCTCCCACGGAGCTGAACAGAATAGTAATCCCATGGAAGATACTGGCCCAGAGCAACCCCTAGGAATTTCACGAGATGAGGCTGGTCAACATTTATATTATTCACCTGCATGTTGTGTTATCCTGGAATTAATTCCATGTCTGAATAGTGGATAATAAGATTTGGATTTATTAATTTCTAATTTCAGTTGTGAAATGTACTGGGTTATGGCATCAATGTTCAAGAAAGATTCTATCTCTAGCACATTTTCGCATCCTGAGAGCTGAAAATGTATGATGATTGCATCATCGGCATACATTAAAACTCCACTCTGGAATAGGCCTATAATGTGTGACACATCATTGACATACAGAAAAATCTGGTGTTGCGTACTCACACAACTTTCCTGGCCGTTATGAAAATTGATCACCTGACGCTAGTGTTCTCGCGCATCTCAAGTCTATTATTCAAAGATATGAGACAGCTGGTGATAGGACAATAACGCTGGAGACACACGAGGTCTGCTATCTATTCGTAGTGAATGATTTAATAGAACCAACACTTGCCAACAGTATGCAATTTAATAATCTTATTTTCTCGAACATGGAGCTTATTTTCAATTTTAGGTGAAAATGTTACTGAACATTAATTGTAGAGATTTTCATGCTAAATCTTTTCACTCATTTTTTTTTGTTTAAATTGTATCTGAAGCCTGATAATTGGCTAGCCATATAGCCATAATCACATTTTTTCGAATTTCAAGCTTATTTTCAATTTCAGGTGAAAATGTTACAGGACATCAATTGCAGAGATTTTCGTGCTCTATCTTTTCCACTTGAAATTTGTTGTTTAAATTGTGTATGGAGGCTGATAATTGAGAATCTTGTGTCGTGCTATGAATTTAGAAAGTTAATTTGGAATTTAGAATTTACAAGCACACACAATATAACTTAATAAAAGGGATGCTTGATAAAACTACCTAGTGCTAGAGAAAGGGGATTCCAGAAATGACAAGAGAGACAACTAAATAGAGAGAAGTAGTATAAAAAGGAGGACTCTGGGACACAAGTGTCCCAGAGTCCTCCTTAACCTCAAGGTCACCCATGACGTCATAACCTAACCTAACCCAAGTTTTTAACCTAACCTAACCTCAAGGTCATCCAAAAAAAAAAATAAATAAATAAATAAAATAAAAAAAAAAATAAAAAAATTAAAAAAAAATTAAAAAAAAATTAAAAAAAAAATTAAAAAAAAACAAAAAAAAAACGATAAATAATAAAAAATCAAAATTAAATAAAAATAAATTAGAGTTAATTTCACGACCTTTGGGAGTGGTGGGAGACTGTTTGGGTATATATATGGGAGCTCCTAGCCATAAGAGCTATCATTGTGTTGCTGACCTAGTTGGAGACAAGTTGCTGTTTTCAGTGTGTGCTACAGTGCAGTTAAAGTAAGTACAATCTATATTGTTTATTATTATTTTAAAAGACCCATTTTGATGAAAATACTTTATGTGGGGATGTCTCCTCACACACACACACATCATGATGATGATTCAGTTTGAGAGAATTTTGAAAGACCAATTTTGATGAATTCTATATTGTTTATTATTATTTCAAAAGATCCATATTGATAAATATATTGTGTGTGAGTGGGTGACTTCAAGATGTCTCCTCACACACACATCATGATGATCATTCAGTTTGAGATAGAGAATTTTAAAAGATCCATTTTGATGAATACTTTGTGTGGGGACTTTAAGATGTCTCCTCAAACATCATGATGATCATTCAGTTTGTATACTATTCATTTTTTTCTTAAAACTATTCTTGTTGAATGGACATTGTAAAATCCAACCCTCCCATACTAGAGATAACCACCCATACAATATTAGAGAACCACCCATACTAACGGCATGTATGTCGTTTTCATGAGCGGCAATGGTTCTAATGATCAGGAGCACCCATCCTACCTTCCCCCTATCACGAAGTAGATCCTAGACCCCATTCACACTCCCCACCATACAGCTCCCTACTATCATCCCCTAGAACATTTAATAAACATCTATGAACCTCCATCCCCGACACACACCCACACATCCGACCCTCAATCCTAGATATTGATACCAATACTGATTCACAGCCTTCATCCCCCCACATCTGTTGATAGTGATGAAGGTATATATATATAGAGTTGAAGACTGCATACCATAGGTATACAATATTGTATTGCATTGTTCCAGATGAACAAAGCTGCACGATGTCAACAAACAGCAAACTCAGTGGACGAGTTTGTTGTTCTGGAAGAGGCATTTAAATCTCGGCTCAAGACTCTATACTACAATAATGCATACAAGGATGAGCCTGTCAAAGATTTCCACACTTTTCTGAGCGGTCTGAAGGATAAAATTGTTCACATCATCAGTCAGCAGCACCAGACACATGGAGCAATGAAGTTCAATCTAGTATTGGAGGCAACATATTTCCGCAGCACCCTTGATAAGAACATCCTCAAACAAGAAGAGTTTCAGAATGTCGCCTTCAAAACTCCAAACTACACCATCTTCAGTATCATCAATCTTCCAGACATCATCAACCAAGCGTGCATGACCCTACTGGATGAGGAGTCGAAATTTGAAGGAAATTCCAGTGGATGGAGTTTGCTTATCATCGATGAATTGCTCATCAGGATTATCAGACATATTCCCCTACGTGGATCATCCTACATCAGTCTTTCACCTCTTCTATCAGCGCAAAAGGCAATCATCAATCCTATAAACATGGACCAGCAATGTTTCAAATGGGCTATCCTCGCCAAACATGTACAAGGCAGTCATCCTGAACGAGTCAACGACTGATACAATCAATTGGAGGAGAGATACAACTTTTCAGGCATTGGATTTCCCACTACCATCAGTCAAATCGATAGATTTGAGAAAGATAATCCGGGGGTATCAGTTAATATTTATGGTGTGGCACACACACAAAAAACAGCAACTCGTCTCCAACTAGGTCAGCAACACAATGATAGCTCTTATGGCTAGGAGCTCCCATATATACCCAAACAGTCCGTCTTCAACTCTCATATCAAGATACTGATAGTTTGTTCTACCTTGTCAAGACAGAGGACATGTACAAAGATATCATCAACAATCAGCAGCTTAAAGATACCTTTGACACTTCAGAGTACCCTGCAGACCTGTATAAAAAGTATTGCAGTATACTTGTAGCATTATGCTTAAGAATACAGAAATGTATTGTTTTATAAGAGTTATCTTGATGTAACAATTTGATGCTTGAAATTCTAAAAATTGTATTGCTGTATACTTGTAACATTATGCTTAAGAATTCAGAAATGTATTGTCTTATAAGATTTATCTCGATGTAACAAATTCCAGAAAAAATGTATTGTTTACTTGTAATAAATTTTGAAAAAAAAGTATTGCAACGTTTTCAATTCATTTCCACTTCACTGTAGCACATACACGTACATATAAAAAAGAATTGAACAATTTCCTATTGAGTTTTCATTATCCTTTACCATGTCATACAGAGTAAGCTGCTTAACAAGGATTCAAAAAACATCAAATAAACAGATATCCATTGTGGTGTAGTGGTTAGCGGTGTTGCTTTCCATGCTGTAGGTCCCAGGTTCGAACCTTCAGGGGGGTATAGATTGATGTAGGGTCCCAATTGTTGAGCTAAGTATACAGAGTTGTATACCATTACACCTCAATGGATATCTTTTGATATTTTGCATCTTGGTCAACCTGTTACAACATGCCAATAGATATTAGGCAGAAGACAAAAAACTGTAAACATATCATGACAGGGGAGGAGTGGGGTCGTTGAAACTGTCTTCATTGAAAGCATAGCAACCTAATTTCTCACCTATATGAGGAAGTAGGATAATCAATAATAACAAATGGTTCATTACACACACATACACAGTATTTATTGACAAACATTTATAATCAATCTTCAGTATTGAACAGAATATACAGCTGAAGAAGTCTTTCTCCTCGGCTATAATCATTGTTGGTGACAAAACGCTCAACTGATGGCTTATTCCTTTCACGAACAATGCATGGTCCATCAACTTCGTCATATCCCCCAGTAGATGGCAGTGGCATAGGTATGCGTACAGCCTTGTAGATGCTAATCTCAAAAGCTGAATCACCAGATGTTCCATCCTCCAGCCTGAATCGTTTCACATGTCCTGTACTCTCAATTTTTGTAAATCCTGCAAATTTGATCTCCTTTTGACCCAGTCCCAGTAGACATTTAGATTGCTGTCCACAAATAAAATCACACTTGTAGTATTGGTCCTGATTGAGAACACTCAACACAATCTTCACATCCTTTTCCCTCCAGTTGGCTACCTTCTCAAGATTAACAATAGCAGCCATTCTACCATTATCCAACTTGAAGAAAGATTTTAGCAGTATGCAAGTGTCATCAAACATGACAGTGAATTTCATTGCAAGTCCTGGTGGGCAATGACGCATTGCCCTCTTGTTGATATTATCCTTGATACTCTCCATAGTTTGCGTGAAAACTTTCAGCAGGAAACATTTCACATCGGTGGAGGTCACATGAGTATTTCTCAATGGGTTGTGAAGATCATCGCATACAAAGAAAACGTTTCTATCCTTGACTGCATCAACAACAGCCTGATGCTTCTACCTGAGTCGTATGCATGCACAACTATGAGATTCACGATCTGCACAAAACTCTAAATGACCACTCTCCTTGAAAAAGTCGCTCAATGTCATTATACCATGATAATTCAGTTCAGCTTCAAGCTCACTCACTGCATTAAGCAGATAACGTTCACGTTCACTGTCTGACAACATTGCAAGACTGAGTGCATTTTGTTGTCAGCATCATCTTTTATACTATGCTTGCTGAGTGGTGGGGGTAGCCCATTTCCTGTTTCATCAGGTCTGCATGACGTCATATGATTGTACAATATTGTACAAGTAAACAGTCAACTAACAATTGACAGTTGACAGTTGTTAGTTGACTGTTGACAATTGACAGTTGATTGACAGTTGACAATTGACAGTTGACAGTTGATTGACAGTTGACTGTTATATACCAATGGATACTATGAAAACTGTTCATCAGGTCTGCATGACGTCATATAATTGCACAATATTGTACAAGTATCAAAGAGGAGTGTGGAAGATAAATGATAGAGCATAGAGTTGATTACAATATTTCTTTTTATTGATAATGCAAATGAGTATTAACAGCATTGAAAAAATTGCGACAAAAGGTTCTATCTTCTAACAAAGTTTTGTTAATCCATCCATGTAGAGCAATAACAATTTTCAATGAGCGAAATAGTTGTGTATTTGACAATCCATCAGCGTTGTTGACGTTGTTGGCTGACTGATCTCCAAATGTTGAAGATGATAGCTTGTTCTGCACCATGTCGATAAAGTTGAGTAGATGATGTTCTGGGCAGTATATGCCATCAATCTTCTTGATCAGCAACTCCAAATCAGGCGTAGCAGGAAAGAAATATGCTGATGATAGGTCCAGGTACTCCACATTGTTCAGTTGTAGAATTGTATCCAGTAGAGTAATCTGCTTATATCCATGGACAAAGATTTTAATTGGACGCTGCTGGTTCTGATCCAACCACCTTTCAACTGTTCCACGCACAATTTCCATCAAATCCGAATAGGGAAGATGTTCTCTCCCACAGTCTGACCACCTGAGTCCATGTTTAGCTTGATGTATACAGTTGTTGGCGATGATTTGCCTGCTAGTCTTGAGCATAGACTCAGAGTAGGGGGCTTGAAAAAGTATTGATGAGTAGTCACATGATTCTCATCATCTTGCTCCAGGATAGCCATCTCCTTCACAATAAACTTGTTGTCCAAACCTTCAAAACCTTGAAAGTTTATCAGGTACAGTGGTAGTGGTCCAAAAATGTTTTCCGCTCTACTCGATGGCCAGTCATCTACACCACTTTCTGCTGTAATGTAGGAGTCATCATCATTGAGTCCAGTTGTACTCGTAGAGGCATCTTTCATCAGCGGTCGCTCACCAATAACACAGCCCACCACGTCCTCCCCTTCATGTGAAGACAGCTCCCCCTCTTCAATAAAGAGTCCTCTGTATCCTGTCATGACTGGCTCATTCATTGTCTTGAGCTCAACTGAGCAATTTATCACTGTGCACTGACTATATATCTTTTTATGCCGACAGTACAAGGCCTGACATTGGTCGATACTCTTTAGTCATTTCATGAATCATCAAACAGTAGGCAGTTGTATTACCTGGAATGTTTTCAGATGCTTCAAACTCAATCCTCACATCGATACTTCCAGTTTTGAGTGACTCATTTTGGCGGGAGCAATCAAAAGCAAACAGCATTATTTTTCCATCACCAATGGCATTCTTTTCAAACAGAGGGTTGCTTGCACGAGCATTACCATGGTTGTAGACTCCATTGAAAGCTGCATACATGTTGTAGATGCGATTATCATCACCATCAATGCTCTCATATGGGTAGTATCTGCTGTTTTAAAACACTCGAACATCCTTCATATTACACTTGTCAAAGCGAGAACTGTTGGCTGCTGCCACACCTCGTCTTGCAGTCTGTAGCCCAACCACAATGTATCGTGGCTTTTCATGCTCTGATGTTGACTTGACAGTCCATGTATGCTTTCTTGTCTGAGGTAACGTTGGATGGGTATACAACTCCCAATGTCGAAATGATATACTGATGGGTGTGTCATTCTGTACAATCTGTAGCAGACACAGTTTCACATCATCTGCCACTTCCACATACAGCATTCTCCATAAAAGCTTTGTGATTGCTACATTAGCAGCAGCAACATTCACACAGTCGTGGAAGTTGGGGCTGACCCTCAACACCAGCTCTTGTTTCACATTGAGCAAAATCTGTCTATAGTCTTCGGCAAAGCCTAGCAGGTATCTCAAAGGCACATCCATGATTGTAGTGTCACCTCCATTGGCAGCAAAATCGGTGAATCCATGAGTTGGGCTAAACTTGTAGCCAGCTCCTTCCATCTTGGTCCACTCATCACGTTCAAATGTAACAGCATTCTTCATTAGGCTGGTAACTCCAGGATTGCGTATACCATCCACCTCCACACCATTGATTTCATAGTGTATCTCTGAAAACACATTGCCGAAGAATCCAGAGACATATGGAGTTCCGGCCACAGCAGCATTGGCAGCTCCAGTCACAGTATACTCCAAATGTAGATAGCTCTCCGATGGCAGTGTGTAAACATCTTGCTGTTGAATTGGAATCCGTATCTCATCGTTGGCATTATAGCTTACAGTATAGGGTGCATGAGAATGGTACTCAAACCCAATGATACTGTTGTCCGATGACGGTCCATTCTGTGTCACATCCAAAACTCCCATCTTCCTATTCTACTCGTATCTGACAGCCTCGTACTTGCAAATACTCAATGCTCCTAGATGTTAACCTTGTCAACGTTGAATGCTGAATGACATCCTTCACTCTATTATCTACTTTTATAGGTTTAGAATGTATCTCTGTAGGAGAAGGAGGAGGAGGATGAGGGTGTACTGCAGCAGCCTTATCCAGCCCTTGATTCAGCTTTCCAAATAACAGCACCATCTCACTTGCATTGTCTCAAATGTAAAGCAATATTTATTTCCTCGCCTCTATTATTTATAAGACGACCGTACTCATCGACTACTTGCAGTGTAATGCTACCAATCTGCTTGATGTCTACAGGTAAATAGATTACATTCTGCACAGTCACCACCATTTTATACCCTGGATCAACGTTTGGGTAAAACTCATAGATCACGTGATCTGTAATTCCATTAGAGTAAGATCCAGTCACAATGTTACAGGTGATGCGTATCACATTAGGCCGACTGATTTGTACAGTATTATCACTTCTAGTAGATGTGTTGGGCTCTATGAACTGGGTATTGGTAAAACCCAACAGTTTCCCTATTGAATCTTGTGGTCGTAAATCCAACTTGGCACTGCTGAAAACTATACACTTTAAGGTTGATGGATCTACAGTCACCTGGAAATCAACATCATTTTCCAACAGCCTTTGTGCAAGCAAGTCAGTAATTGTAGAAAATTCAAAGCTACCTGTTGGTAATGATACCTGATGCAGAACCAAATCCTCCTTGTCAGCAGTAGTAGCTGGCATTCTCCTTTTAGTCCTTTTAGGCAATACTGTACCATCATCATCATCATCATAGTCATCAGACTCGCCAGGTTTATGCTTCCGATGTTTAAGCACCTCGCTCCAATACTCTTCAAATCTTGCTTTAGCCATACTCCGAAGCTCATCATGTGTTATCTCTGCACTAGTATCACCCTTCTTATGAATTCTATTACTTGCATAAAAATGTAGTACATTATTGAAACCTTCCTCAATATTAGGTATTGAGTTGCAACTTGTAAAGCTAATCAGACCAATTTCCCATTCACCGCTGCTCACATCAAGTGGTGGATAAAAGTCGCTCTTTAGTATTGATGTCCTACCTCCAAAACATAGCATCATGTTGTTGCCTGCTCAACATACAGTTGCACAATGAGTAGCAATCAGCTTACACTAGACATTTATAGTAAGTATAGGGATGAAAATAATGTACAAGAGAGATAGTGAATCATTTATTTATTTTCATCAATCAAAAATTGTAAACACAAATGTCCACAGATGTGCAAGTAAAGATCTTCCTGCTTCTGATCATAGTTGTACTCAATCCTCGATGCTGGCTCCAGTCCTTTGTGCATATAGTCGATAAACTCCTGTGGTGGTCTCAGGTTGCCAAATCCGTCAAAGTAGTGAGACACATCATCCTTCTTCACATAGCACACCCAATGTGTGCCAGCTCCAGTGCTGGTGTCCAGGTTGATAATGCCGCATTCTCTCCTCCAGGGCCCATTCAATGGTAGAGCATCTCTCATAAACACTCCTCGAAAATGCTTTAGCTTCAGTCGACATGCATACTTGTAGAGATCAGCATCGGTGAGGGCTCGATCAGGTAGGGCAACTATAGTCTTCTCTTGCCGCCACATTGACGGCGACGTGCTCCATTTCCCTGTGTCCTGCGCTGTTGTCTCAGGTAGAGTCCTTTACCCTTCTTACCAGAACATCTCTTCACTCGTTTTCGACCACGAGTCTTTGTTGTCTTACATCTGTGGTGTACTCCTCCACCAAACTTTGCTTTAGCCTTCATGATGTTGGTCACTGCTAGTGCTGCAGCCTTCTCAAGTGCTCCTGCATCTGCAGATTTTACCACACTCCAAGCTCGATCTGCCAAAATGTTGTCTGCTACTGCTCTGCTTGATGTATCACTGCTCCTCGAGTAAGCAATGTCGTGCTCCTTACAGGCTCGATCAAGACTATTTATACCGGGATCGCCTCGTGCCAACCGCTTCTCTAGCTTTGTACCTGGTCCACAGTACTGGTAACCGGGGATGTGTAGTTCAATAGGCAGAATGTCAATTGCCTTGTTCACCAATTTTCCAGCACTCTTTTTAACTATTGAACCTGCAACTTTTGCAATTGATGACAGTACCCCTCTTCCCTGGTACCTCCTCTCTCTCCTACATCCAGTCATCTAATGTTTCTTAACGGTTTTAGCAGCTGGTTTTATACTTTTTTTGCTGTGGACGATGTTTGTGCTGGTGGCAATGATGTTTCAGGTGGTGTTGTAGGAGGGGGTTCCGGTAATCCCATAAGATCTATGAAATGTTTCTTCATTTCATCAGGTGGCAATCCCTTCATAGATTTAGCATTTTCCGGATCTAACACAATGTCTAAATACATTGTAAACATTTTACCAGCAAACTCAATCAGCCTCTTCTCAAGATATTGATTGTTCACTCCATCAGTAGGCTTAATTGGATCCATCATATCAGTAAGTATTGAATTGTTGAGACTTGTAAATACCTGTGATGTGGTATTGTCCCTTGTCTTTGGCAGCCACATTGAAATCAGTTCTCTGCATTTTGAAAAGTTGACAGCATCCCTGTCAGCACGTGGATTTCCCAAATTGATCAAATGCTTGTAGCAAGCATTAATGTTTCCTATGGAATCCATGACTTGACTGCTATACACAAGCAAAGCAATGTCTCTTATATAGTCAAACTAGTATGCAGGATTAGCAACTATGTAGCCACCTTCTACCAACTCTTCTAAAATTGAATTGATTTCATTCTCATGTCCAGTGTTGCCAACTGCCTTAGACTGATCCAATAGTTTCAGCCTGTCCACAAGTTCGTTGGGATCATTGTAGTAGACGTACTCAATCTTGGTATGGCTGTTTGCCACCATATTGAATGGCGCCACGAGTCCTCTGCCACTGACCTTGCTATACTTGGGTTTAGCATTATTGAGCAGTTTATGGATCACGTTTTTATACTTTGTATCATTCGAGTTTTTACTCTTACCATCTGGAACATGATTTTCCTTATACAAGTTTGTAATGTGTAATATCCGAGTGTATGCCACCTCATCACTAGCCAATGGAGTAATGGGTTTCTTTTTGAAAATGAGTTCACAAAGTCCACGCGTTGCATCAAATCTAGTCACGTTTGAAGGATTGTTAGGGTCAGTCAGAACAATCTTTCTTCCATCACTTCCAAAGGTTAACAGTTTGTTACCCAAATAGTAGTCATTACCAACAACTTCTGGTCCATATGTTTTGTCAGAGCTACTATCACCACTCATAGCTCTATGAAGATAACGTCCCACCGGTGTTCCAGTCAATCCAACCTCGATCATTGCTTGTCAAATCCTCTTTTGACTGCTGGTTAGTAATGCTTCCTGAGCAGTAGCACCCTCCTCCTCCTCCTCATCCACATCCATCACATCACTTTCATCAACATCATTAGCACTTGCAGATGGCCACAATTTACGTGCAGTACTCGAGGTACTTGGAACTGGGCTCAACTGCAAAGCTTCTCCAATTCCTTCAAAGGTCAAAGGAGACTCCTCACCAATTTTGGGCAGACGTCTTACCGCTTGTTTCAGGGGTCGGGACAGCAATGGTGTAGGTGGCGGTGTATGTGGTGCATGATGACCTACAGGAACTGCAAAACGTCTGCGATGTGGGCGTGGCTCCGGAGATTGCCCATGTAGTGGTTGTGCTGCTGCTGCTGCTGGCTGTGGTGGTGGTGGTGGTGGTGGTGGTGGTGGTGGTGGTGGTGGTGGTGGTGGTGGTGCTGCCAATTGCTGATTGAGAACTTCAACTATATTGTCAAGTGGTTCAGTTAGTGGTTTAAAGTGTTTTGCATGCTGCTCCTCTGCCACTTGCCTTCCAAGAGTCAGTTCCTTGTGTTTCCTTTTGATGTTACGTCGCAACTTTGCAATTGCCTTGATGGTTGGTGCAATCTCTTCTACAGTCTTTTGACGGTGTCTATTGCTGGAGACGTCCATCTTGCTCAGTGTACTAACATATACTGAAGCTCAACTAACACTATGCATCAACTAAATACGTATCAAGTCCATTCCTGTAGCGCCCTCCATTTCTGTCCAATGTCCGATCAATCACTAGGAATGAGTGTGCACCCCCCACTGACCAAACCTTGTTACACATATCCTTGAACTGATCAAAGGTCATGTCAGCGCCAACATGATCTCGGTACAAGTGTTTCATGTTTAGCTCATCCTGCTGAAACATGACTAGAAAGTTTGCATTGTCACGAATCAGCTGTTTTGGAATGCGGCTATAGGTCTGCGCTAGATAAAACACATCAACGTCACTGTGTCGGCCTGCACTAAAGTACTTCCTGATGGCATCCTGCTGCTCACAAATCACATCGTCGAAAATAATTATTGAGTTGGGTGGCAGCTCATGCGGGTTGGGTATTTCTTCACTTGTATCACACTCGACATACTTTATTCCATTTCCTGCAAGTCCTTGCATGATTGTGCAGAGCAGCTCATACTTGGACTGGAATGTAGTCTTTGAAAAAAGGTAGATGTTTGAAAAGTGAATTCCTTTCTCATCGAAAAGCATGTTTAATAGTAGGTTGGTTTTGCCACAACCAGAAGGTCCACATATAATACATCTCATATGATTGGGGAACAATGGTCCATGACGCTTTTTCTTTGTATCCATTTCCACCAAGCCACACCCCCTAATCACTTTGTCAAAATCGATAACTCTAAACTGGTTTTTCTGTTGCACAACCTGTTTCATCTTACACAAGATCGTTCTTATCAATCTATGAGTCGTGACTGGAGCTATATCCTTTCCAGCGTACCAACAGTTTATTTCCTCTTTTCCTCAACACTTTTTCAATTTCGAAAACACTGGGCACTTTTGTCTTTACAATTTCTTCAGAATAGAATCCTCCTTCAATGGGTTCACCTCTATAGTCCTCCAATTCATAGGTTACAGGCACTGTAGGTCGCACACGTCTTACTGTGAACAGTTCATTTGTCCAATTGGCTAGATATCCCTTGTCAAACGTATTTTTATACTTGCTGATTCTCACTTTATCACCAGGCTCAATACTCTGACTGGGACCTGGATAAAACTTGTTTTGAGGTTTGCTGACCAACTTTTCCTTATACTCTTGCCTTTGTTTGCTGAGCCTGGAAAGCAACAGCCTCTCATGCTTCTTGCTCTTAACGTCAACTGGCCGCATACCTGTTGTTTGATGGACCCGTTCATTGTACTCTTTCAAGAGTGAGGTTAGAATGCCTGTCCACAAATAGGTTCCTTGTTCAGTGAACTTTGTCCACATAAGATGTTTGAGCGATCTATTGAAACGTTCAACTATAGATGCTTTAGGCTGGGACGAAAGATTCCAAGAGAGATTGCAAAATCACCCATTGCTCTCTCGAGAATTGGCTCTACACCTCATGCAGGCTGCAAGGCAGCAGAGGTTAAGAGTAAACAGGGCATTTGCAATGAAGATTCTTTGCTGGTTGCGGGAGGAGCGAGAGCCTGAAGAATAGATGGACATCCTCATTGCCCATATATTCATATTTATATATTGCCTATTTCATATTATATATTGCCTATATATTCATATTTTATATAATATATTTTATATTATTTTTTTTTTATTCTATATAATCATAATTCTATTTTAATCAATATAATAAAAATTATTATTCTATCTATTCAACTTTCTCTTTTCATAACCTCTACACTTTGATACTGTGGGATGTGAGATGAAGCTCTTCCAGGCAAAAATAAAAAAAAAAATCATTTTTTCTGCTACTTCAAGACGTTATGCAACTAGCTTCATCTCACACCTTATACTTTCACAGTATATATAAAAAACAACTTAAACCAAGCACTAGTCTCAAGATGCTTCTCACACCCTGCACTATATGACTATCCATACATGTTTCCAAGAGAAATTTACTATAGGAGTCAATGCCAATTTTTGATGGTGCAGGATGTGAGATGTATCATGCCTTGTACTCTTACTTCTACATGATTCAGAGGTTTGAGTAATAAGAGACAGTTAATTTGATACGATTATATTGTAGTCATACTCTAGTGCACATTGGAAACAGAGAATATTATCAGACATATATATAAATAACATCTCAATCATCAAGGTTTAACAGCACATAGTCATATAATGGTCCCAGATTAGTACACATTTCACAAAATGCACAGCTATAAGGAAAGTTCAGAATCATCATCTGTCTATTGTGACAAGGATGAAGTGTAGCTGTTGGGAATGTTGAAGAAATCACATCAGCAAAATTCTCGAAAGTTCCAAAAGGATCATGATATCCTTCTCCAATGTTGAATAGTGGCTCAACACTCCACCTTGCACTCATGACAAAAATGCAATCACCGCAAGGACATGGTGATTCAGGGTCTGCTGGCGCCATTGCTGATTGAAGTACTGGATGTAGATGTTGTTGACAGCCCATGTTGACAGTAGGATGAGCACACCTCGACTGACTTTGTAATAACTGCTTCAAGGAAATCCAGCGATGTGAATGATGGGTGGAGACAGTTGCGCAGATCATATGCGCAGTGGATTTTGTGACACAGTTCCTTCCCCACTTCATGCTCTCCTGCGATTTTTAAGTACCAGTTGCTGACATCATTGTACATTGTTGCAAGGTTGTGGTTGAACTTGCTGGATGACATCAGACATTGCCTGATGTGGAAAATGTTGTATGTATCCAGTCCATGCTCCCTGGATGCTAGAAAGTCTTCACTCCTATACTTTGGATCCAGTGAATAGGCTCCAAGAGCCAGCATGAGGCAGAGCACGACTTGAATGTTGCTAGCATGCATGTTGAATGCAGAGTGATGAGAATGTGCATTGTTTCCTCCTTTTATACTATCCTTAACACATGAAATGACATCATCATCTATTCCTAGAAATGATATCATCCTACCACTCAGTCTCCAATCAATTTTTTCAGAATGCTGTACTGGGATGCATCACCATCTATTTTATAGTCGTTGATCATATCAGCAAGCTCATCATTTGATAAGGGACATGACCGTTTAGCAGGGATAGTACTGCTTCCTGACTCATTGACTTTATCAATGAGCTCATCATGTGATGAGGAATGCAGCCGTTTAGCTGTTGTAGTACTGCTAGCTGCCTGAACCTTGAGAATTTCTTGAGAGTCAATCATCTCTTCCTCCACATCATAATCCTCCTCCTCCTCCTCCTCCTCCTCCTCTGCCTCCTCATCCTTCTCCTCATCCCTGTGTGCTGGAGTGGGGATCTTGTAATGTCCATGTGCAAGAGTTGTAATTCCATCATCTAGAATATGCCTCTTCTCATCAGCTTTGCTCAGTGCCTTCTTTCTCATGACTTGAGTCATGATTTGATGTTTCCTAGTGCCAAACATCACTTGTTCTCTATAGATATCCTCATCACCATATAGACAATCTAGATAGTCTTGGAAGACTATGTAACGTTCAGCATCTGGATGCAATTTTGAGAGTTCTCGCCCAAGTATTGGTCTCCGTACTCCTTTAGCTTTTTTTATCAATCCACTTGTCAACTGATTCGGATCACTATTGTAACACCTACAGGCATATAGCTTTGATCGTAGGCCTACATACTCAAGTGGCGCTCGGCCAGCATATTCATCTTTAAACTTGCCAAGCACCATTTTGTTTGCATCTGAGTAGCATGGGTGGTCTGCAGGGTACTCTGAAGTGTCAAAGGTATCTTTAAGCTGCTGATTGTTGATGATATCTTTGTACATGTCCTCTGTCTTGACAAGGTAGAACAAACTATCAGTATCTTGATATAAGAGTTGAAGACGGTCCTTGTAGATGGGCTTCATGATGTCATAATGGAATTCATACATGAGGGTTTTGCTGATGTCAAGCACTGATAACCCTATATAGATTGGTTTATTGAGCTCCACTTTCTCTTTATGCATCGTAACAGCGCAAATATTCTCGCCAAATATGATACGATCTTTGTACACTGGTCGAGCAATCAGTTTCTTCAATCGCTTCTCATCATTCACTAGCTCCATGCTCATTCTTTTTCGCACATTCTCCATTGTCTTGCCAAACACGGCATTGTTCATGAGTTTGAAAAAGTTCTTTTCAAACTTATTCTTTGACTGCTGTCTTAGCTTTGTATTAAGCATGATGTATGATGCTAGAAAGTTTTTCTGCTCAAACCGCACACCTCGATGAGCCTTTTTTATCTTCAACCCATGCTGTACTGCTTGTTTTAGGGTGCGGTAGTGACATACATAATGTTCCCGATCATACAGGGTTGTCATGAGTCGTACATGATTGGATTTAAGAGTTTTCTTGTTCTCTGCAAGAAATGGGAAATCATTGTGCTCGCTGTGCAAGTTGGAAGGGTATTCAATGTCCACCTCTAGAATGTATCCAATCTCCATATTATCCCCTAAACCTGTAATACCCATTGTTACTGCTTCCAATTCTTCTTTATCCATCCATTGGAATTGGCGACATGGAATTGGCTGACACATTGCCCAGCCATATAGGTTGTTGGCATCTGTATATAACAGATAGGATGTAGGCTTCTCTGGATCCCAAGGTGCGCCAGTGCACTTGTTGTTGGCAATTGCATGATGGTGTATACAATTTGTTATTCCTCCTCTGATACCTCGCTCGATAAACATGTACATGTCATAGTCAGTAAGGAGCTCAAGCTCAACTTTAGTATATTTCAGCATGACGTCAAAGGAAAAGCCTGGAGATGTAAAGTAGTGCGCACAATCCAAATCATAAGTCTTCATGCATACATCACGGAAGCTCTCAAAGACATCGGCCAACAGTAGAACATCTGTTTTCAAGTACAGGTCACTGTACTCTCCCAGAGTTCTACAACTGAATTGGTTCCACACAGTTTGAGCATGTTCATAATCATCACTGCTAACACTCCTATCAGTCAGCTTGCTGAAAAATGCCTCTTTGGGTGGTAGCAATGTTTCTTCGAGTCTCTGCCATGAATCGCAGTAGTCGTATGGAAACACTCCTTTCCTTGAGACAAGGCTCAATTTGTTTCCAAACACCTTGGCAGTATGTGGCAGCACTTTGGACAAGTCTTCCGGATTCGATGCTGATTTGACTAGGTTAGTGACCAGGTTGTCTAAACTATCAGGTGTAAACCGGAATGTATTGATGAATCGAAGGTGCATTTTTGGAGATATTCGTTTGGTGAATGATATATACTTTTTCGATGAGTTTGGGATGACAAACAGCCGATCCTTATCTCTACCCAGCTCTGGAATAATAAGGTGTGTATCATAGTTTGATGAGTTGTGGAGAAACACTGGTATGAATGATTGTCGTTGTCGCTGCAGGTTTCATTTACGGCATAATGCATTCCGGTAGATACCAGTTATATGACAATGGTCATACACCTTATCTTCATTGAACCGTTCATTGCAGGCCTCACAGAAGTCGGCTGCATTATGTTGTGCTTGCTCTCTTTTGGTTAGTGGGAGCAACTTGATATTCCTGCAGTCAATTGCCTCATCTAACTCTTTTGCATACATGGTGAGGGTCTTCATGAAATGTCTGGCAGCATCAGGACCCCTGTAGACAATTGGCTCATGAGGGATTAGGTTAGTGATTGTCAGCCAGGAATCTTCTAAATCAGGGTCCCGCACAAAGTATAAGCAGTAACTCATTGCCTGATGATACTGGATAACTTTGGTAGCTTTACCAATCCATTGTTCATTGTCTCCATCAGGTTTCTCCAGGATGCACTCAAAATCGGCGTATGCTACAACAGGTACTCTATACTTTTGCACATGTTTCTCAAACTTCAAGGTTGGAGGTTTACCATCTTTTCCAACCTGTGGCATGATGATTCTTGCTGTATTATTGCTAGCACAATACTCCTCATGCTCAGCCATCCTGCGTTCTCCATCTCTGTCGAGGGTGTAATGGGTGAAACATCGTCTGCAGATGATAATTTTACTTTTACGTTTTGTGAGTTGGGATCTTACAAGTCTTTCAAAATTTTTAATGTAGCAGTAGTGGCTATTTGATTTATGTTCATTGTCATCCTCAAGGGTGCTGTTTTCATCATCATCATCATCATCATTACTCTCACAGAGGAGGAGAAGATCAAAGTGATCTGCCTTCATTGCATTTCCAACTCTTCTTGGAAATATAACGTTCTTCTCATCCACACCATAAATATTAACTGATACCCCCGGATTATCTTTCTCAAATCTATTGATTTGACTGATGGTAGTGGGAAATCCAATGCCTGAAAAGTTGTATCTCTCCTCCAATTGATGGTATTGGTCGTTGACTCGTTCAGGATGACTGCCTTGTACATGTTTGGTGAGGATAGCCCATTTGAAACATTGCTGGTCCATGTTTATAGGATTGATGATTGCCTTTTGCGCTGATAGAAGAGGTGAAAGACTGATGTAGGATGATCCACGTAGGGGAATATGTCTGCTAATCCTGATGAGCAATCCATCGATGATAAGCAAACTCCATCCACTGGAATTTCCTTCGAATTTCGACTCCTCATCCAGTAGGGTCATGCACGCTTGGTTGATGATGTCTGGA